>NW_024635010.1:0-604 GCF_008729295.1 Plectropomus leopardus
TTTTTTCAACATGCCATATTATGGTGTTTTTGGTGGTTTTTGCAACGTTTTATTCTATGGCATGTCTTGGCAGGCTCTTCACTGCACTTTTAAGCTGTTTCCAGCAGTTTTTGGGACATGTCATTTTTTGACATTTTTGCCATACTATAGCCTTGCTTCTTGGATCATTTTTTGGAGGCGTCGTATCTTGGTGTTTTTGGCTGTTTTTACAACGTTTTATGCTGTGGCATGTCTTGGCAGGCTCTTTAATGCGTTTTTAAGCTGTTTCCAGCTGTTTTTGGGGCATGTCATTTTTTAATATGGCATGTTGAAAAAAATCACCCGAAAAACAAGGCTATAGTATGGCAAAAATGTCAAAAAATGACATGTCCCAAAACCAGCTGAAAACAGCTTAAAAACGCATTAAAGAGCCTGCCAAGACATGCCATAGCATAAAATGTTGCAAAAACTACCAAAAACACCATAATATGGCATGTTGAAAAAATCACCTGAAAAGCAAGGCTATAGTATGGCAAAAATGTCAAAAAATGATATGTCCCAAAAACAGCTGGAAACAGTTTTAAAACACATTAAAGAGCCTGCCAATACATGCCATAGCATAAAA
>NW_024635011.1:0-666 GCF_008729295.1 Plectropomus leopardus
ATTTTATGTAGTTTAATGTGGTTTTCAGCTGTTTTTGGGACGTGTCATATTTTGACATTTTTACCATACTATAGCCTTGCATTTTCGATCAGTTTTCCCACATGCCAATTTTTTGTGTTTTTGGACCTTTTTGTGACTTTCTTTGCTATGGCATCTATTTGAAGGCTATTTTATGTGGTTTAAGGTGGTTTTTAGCTGTTTTTAGGACATGCCATATTTTGACATTTTTGCCATACTATAGCCTTGCATTTTCGGCCATTTTTCCCACATGCCATTTTTTTCTGTTTTGGGCTGTTTTTGTGACTTTCTTTGCTATGGCGTGTCTTTGAAGGCAATTTTATGTGGTTGAAGGTGGTTTTGAGCTGTTTTTGGGATGTGCCATTTTTTTGACATTTTTGCCATACTATAGCCTTGCATTTTCTGTCATTTTTCCACGTCAAATTTAGGTGTTTTTGGCCCCTTTTGTAACTTTCTTTGCTATGGCATGGCGCCACAGGCTATTTTATGTAGTTTAATGTGGTTTTCAGCTGTTTTTGGGACCTGTCATATTTTGACATTTTTGCCATACTATAGCCTTGCATTTTCGGTCATTTTTCCCACGTGCCAATTTTTTGTGTTTTTGGACCTTTTTGTGACTTTCTTTGCTATGGCATCTATTTGAAGGCT
>NW_024635012.1:0-278 GCF_008729295.1 Plectropomus leopardus
CCATTTCTGCAACATTTTATGCTATGGCGTGTCTTGCCACGCTATTTCATACTGTTTTAAGGTGTTTTCAGCTGTTTTTGAGACGTGCCATATTTTGACATTTTTGCCATACTATAGCCTTGCCTTTTGGGTCATTTTTTCAACATGCATTTTGATGCTGTTTTTGGCCATTTCTGCAACATTTTATGCTATGGCGTGTCTTTGCACGCTATTTTACACTGTTTTAAGGTGTTTTCAGCTGTTTTTGAGACGTGCCATATTTTGACATTTTTGCCATA
>NW_024635013.1:0-590 GCF_008729295.1 Plectropomus leopardus
TGGCGTAGCTTGGCATGCTATTTTATGCTGTTTTAAGGTGTTTTCAGCTGTTTTTGGAACGTGCCATATTTTGACATTTTTAGCCTTTTCCTTTTTCAACATGCTCTATTATGGTGTTTTTGGACATTTTTTGAAACATTCTCTGCTATGGCATGTCTTGGCATGCTATTTTATGCTATGTTGACGTGTTTTAACCTGTTTGGTGGCGTGTCATATTGTGACATTTGCAGCAGCCTTACTATAGCCTTGCCTTTTCGGTCATTTTTTGGATGTTTTATTCTGGTGTTTTTTTTAGTTTTGTGCAACATTTTATGCTATGGCGCAGCTTGGCATGCTATTTCATGCTGTTTTGAGTTGTTTTTAGCTATTTTTGGGACATGCCATATTTTGAAATTTTTAGCCTTCCTATAGTCTTGCCTTTTTGGTCATTTTTTCAACATGCTTTATTATGTTGATTTTGGACGTTTTTGCAACATTGTATGCTATGGCGTAGCTTGGCACGCGATTTCATGCTGTTTTAAGTTGTTTTTAGCTGTTTTTGGGACGTGCCATATTTTGACATTTTCAGCCTTACTATAGCCTTGCCTTTT
>NW_024635014.1:0-754 GCF_008729295.1 Plectropomus leopardus
ATGTGGTTTAATGTGGTTTTTAGCTGTATTTGGGACATGTCATATTTTGACATTTTTGCCATACTATAGCCTTGCTTTTTTGGTCATTTTTTCCACATACCAAATTTGGCTGTTTTGGGTCTGTTTTGCAACTTTCTTTGCTATGGCGTGTTTTGGAAGGCTGTTTTATGTGGTTTACTGTGTTTTTTAGCAGTTTTTGGGACATGTCATATTTTGACATTTTTGCCATACTATAGCCTTGCTTTTTCGGTCATTTTTTCCACATGCCAAATTTGGCTGTTTTAGGTCTTTTTTGCAGCTTTCTTTGTTATGGCGTGTCTCTACTTGCTATTTTATATGGTTTACTGTGGTTTTTAGCAGTTTTTGGAATATGGCATATGTTGACATTTTTGCCATACTATAGCCTTGCTTTTTCGGTCATTTTTTCCACATGCCAAATTATGTTGTTTTGGGCCCTTTTTGCAACTTTCTTTCCTATAGCATGTTTTGGAGGGCTATTTTATGTGGTTTAATGTGGTTTTTAGCTGTTTTGGAATATGGCATCTTTTGACATTTTTGCCATACTATAGCCTTACTTTTTCGGTCATTTTTTCCACATGCCAATTTTGGCTGTTTTAGGTCTTTTTTGCAACTTTCTTTGTTATGGCGTGTCTCTACTTGCTATTTTATATGGTTTACTGTGGTTTTTAGCAGTTTTTGGAATATGGCATATGTTGACATTTTTGCCATACTATAGCCTTGCTTTTTCGGTCAT
>NW_024635015.1:0-420 GCF_008729295.1 Plectropomus leopardus
TGAACAATGACCAAAAAGGCAAGGCTATAGTATGGCAAAAATGTCAAAATATGACATGTCCCAAAAACAGCTGAAAACAAGTCAAAACAGCATAAAATAGCGTGCCAAGATAGGTCATAGCATAGAATTTTGCAAAAACAGCAAAACATACCATAAAAATGCATGTTGAAAAAATGACCAAAAAGGCAAGGCTTTAGTATGGCAAAAATGTCAAAAAATGACATCTCCCAAAAACAGCTGAAACCACCTCAAAACAGCATAAAATAGCATGTCGAGACACCATAGCATAATTTGTTGCGATAACGGTCAAAAACACCAAAACAATGCATGTCAAAAAAATGACCGAAATGGAAAGGCTATTGTATAGCAAAAGTGTCAAAACATGACATATCCCAAAAACAGCTGAAAACCACATTAAAC
>NW_024635016.1:0-1153 GCF_008729295.1 Plectropomus leopardus
CTGGTCTTAGCACGCTATTTCACACGTATTCCTGCTGTTTTCAGCTAGTTTTTGGACATGTCATTTTTTTACATTTTCGCCATACTATAGCCTTGCTTTTTGTGTCAGTTTTTCAACATTCCATTTTATAATGTTACTGGAAATTTTTGCAAAATTCTATGCTATGACATTTCTTAGCACAATATTTAATGCGGTTTCCAACTGTTTTAGCTGTTTTTGGGACATGTCATTTTTTGACATTTTTGCCATACTTGCCTTGCTTTTTGGGTCATTGCTTCAGCATGCCATATTATGGTGTTTTTGGCCCGTTTTGCAAAATTCTATGCTATGGCGTGTCTTAGCACGCTATTTTACCTATGACATTTCTTAGCACAATATTTAATGCGGTTTCCAACTGTTTTAGCTGTTTTTGGGACATGTCATTTTTTGACATTTTTGCCATACTTGCCTTACTTTTTGGGTCATTGCTTCAGCATGCCATATTATGGTGTTTTTGGCCCGTTTTGCAAAATTCTATGCTATGGCGTGTCTTAGCACGCTATTTTACGCTGTTCCCAGCTGTTTTCAGCTGTTTTTGAGACATGTCATTTTTTGACATTTTTGCCATACCATAGCCTTGCTTTTTGTGTCAGTTTTTCAACATGCCATATTAAGGTGTTTTTCACCGTTTTCCCAAAATTCTATGCTATGGCGTGTCTTAGCACGCTATTTTACGCTGTTCTCAGCTGTTTTCAGCTATTTTTGAGACATGTCATTTTTTGACATTTTTGCCATACTATAGCCTTGCTTTGTGGGTCATTTTTTCAACATGGCATATTATGGTGTTTTTGACTGTTTTTGCAAAATTCTATGCTATGGCGTGTCTTACCGCACTATTTCACACTTTTTCCTGCTGTTTTTAGCTAATTTTGGGACATGTAATTTTTTGACATTTTCTCCATATTATAGCCTTGCTTTTTGTGTCAAATTTTCAGCATTCCATTTTATGATGTTTTTTGCAATTTTTTCAAAATTCTGTGCTACAGTGTATCTTAACAAGCTATTTTATATAGTTGCCAGCTGTTTTCAGCCATTTTTGGGACATATCATTTTTTGACATTTTCCCCAAATAGAATGCTAAGACACAGCATAGCAGAGAATTTTGCTAAAACAG
>NW_024635017.1:0-696 GCF_008729295.1 Plectropomus leopardus
ATTTTTGCCATACTATAGCCTTGCTTTTTTGGTCAAATTTTCGACATACCAAATTATGCTGTTTTTTTGTGTTTTTGCAACTTTCTATGCTATGGCGTGTATTGGAAGGCTATTTTATGTGGTTTCCAATGCTTTTTGGGACATGTCATTTTTTGACATTTTTGCCATACTATAGCCTTGCTTTTTTTCTCAAATTTTCGACATCCCAAATTATGCTGTTTTGCTGTTTTTTTCTATGCTATGGCGTGTCTTTGACGGCTATTTAATATGGTTTAATATGGTTTTACCTGTTTCTGGGACATGTCATTCTTTAAAATTTTTGCTATACTATAGCCTTGCTTTTCGGTAATTCTTTCGACATTCCAAATTCTGGTGTTTTTGAACCTTTTTGCAAGTTTCTATGCTATGGCATGTCTTGGAAAGATATTTCATGTGGATTAATGGGGTTTTCAGCTGTTTTTGAGACATGTCATTTTTTGACATTTTTGCCATACTATAGCCTTGCTTCTTCGGTCATTTATTCGACATCCCAAATTATGCTGTTTTTTTTGCCTTTTTGCAAATTTCTATGTCTTGGCATCACTTTGGAGGCTATTTTATGTGGATTAATGGGGTTTTCAGCTGTTTTTGAGACATGTCATTTTTTGACATTTTTGCCATACTATAGCCTTGCTTTTTTGGTCAAATTTTCGACAT
>NW_024635018.1:0-326 GCF_008729295.1 Plectropomus leopardus
TGGCACCCTATTTTCTGCTGTTTTGAGGTGTTTCAGCAATTTTTTTTTGGGTGTGTCATATTTTGACATTTTTGCCATACTATAGCCTTGCCTCTTTGGTCAATTTTTCAACATGCAGTTTTATGCTGTTTTGGCCATTTCTGCAACATTCTATGCTATGGCGTGTCTTTGCACGCTCGTTTATACTGTTTTGAGGTGTTTTCAGTTTTTTTTGAGACGTCATATTTTGACATTTTTGCCATACTATACCCTTGCCTCTTTCGTCATTTTGTCAACATGCATTTTTCTGGTATTTTGGGCCGTTTTTGCAGCATCCAATGCTATGG
>NW_024635019.1:0-450 GCF_008729295.1 Plectropomus leopardus
TTCAGCTGTTTTTGGGATATGTAATAGTTTGACATTTTTGCCATGTTATAGCCTTGCCTTTTTTGTCATTTTTTGAACATGCATGATTATGATGTTTTTGGCTGTTTTTGCAAAATTCTATGCCATGGCGTATCTTGACATGCTATTTTATGCTGTTTTGAGGTGTTTTCAGCTGTTTTTTGGATATGTCACATTTTGACATTTTTGCCATACTATAGCCTTGCCTTTTTTGTCTTTTTTTCAACAAACATTTTTAGAATGTTTTTGGCTATTTTTTAAGAATTCCATGTTATGGCGTGTGTTGGTAAGCTATTTTATGCTGTTTCCAGGTGTTTTCAGTTGATTTTTGGGATATTTCATATTTTGACATTTTTGCAATATTATAGCCTTGCCTTTTTTGACATTTTTTGAACATGCACAATTATGATGTTTTTGGCTGTTTTTGCAAAA
>NW_024635020.1:0-201 GCF_008729295.1 Plectropomus leopardus
TACTATAGCATTGCATTTTCGGTCATTTTTTCCACATGCCAAAATATGATGTTTTTGGCCTTTTTTGCAACTTTCTATGCTATGGTGTGTATTGCAAAGCTTTTTAATGTTGTTTAATGTGGTTTTCAGCTGTTTTTGAAACATGCCATATTTTGACATTTTTGCCATACTATAGCCTTGCATTTTTGGTCATTTTTTCAA
>NW_024635021.1:0-380 GCF_008729295.1 Plectropomus leopardus
TGGGACATGTCATATTTTGACATTTTTGCCATACTATAGCCTTGCCGTTTCTGTCATTTTTTCAACATGCATTATTTTGGTGTTTTGGGCCATTTTTGCAAAAATCTATGCTATGGCATGTCCTGACTGGCTCTTTTATTATGTTTTGAGGTGTTTTCAGTTGTTTTTGGGACATGTCATATTTTGACATTTTTGCCATACTATAGCCTTGCCTTCGTGGTCATTTTTTCAACATGCATTATTTTGGTGTTTTGGGCCATTTTTGCAAAAATCTATGCTATGGCGTGTCTTGACTCACTCTTTTATGCTGTTTTGAGTTGTTTTCAGCTGTTTTGGGGACATGTCATATTTTGATATTTTTGCCATACTATAGCCTTGCC
>NW_024635022.1:0-502 GCF_008729295.1 Plectropomus leopardus
TGGCTGTTTTTGCATGTTTAAATGCTATGGCGCTTTCAATCAAGATATTTTATTCTGTTTTGAGGTGGTTTGAGCTGTTTTTGGGACATGTCATTTTTTGACGTTTTTCCATACTATAGCCTTGGTGTTTTGGTCAATTTTTCGACATTCTAAATTATGGTGTTTTTGGCTGTTTTTGCATGTTTAAATGTTATGGCGCTTTCAAGCAAGATATTTTATGCTGTTTTGAGGTGCTTTGAGCTGTTTTTGGGACATGTCATTTTTTGACGTTTTTCCATACTATAGCCTTGGTGTTTTGGTCAATTTTTCGACATTCTCAATTATGGTGTTTTTGGCTGTTTTTGCAAGTTTAAATGCTATTGCGTGTTTCAACACGCTATTTTATGCTTTTTTGAGGTGTTTTGAGCTGTTTTTTGGATATGGCATTTTTGAAGCTTTTGCCATACTATAGCCTTGGTGTTTTGGTCATTTTTTTGACATTCTATATTATGGTGTTTCTGGC
>NW_024635023.1:0-224 GCF_008729295.1 Plectropomus leopardus
GCTTAATTTGACTCAACACGGGAAACCTCACCCGGCCCGGACACGGATAGGATTGACAGATTGATAGCTCTTTCTCGATTCTGTGGGTGGTGGTGCATGGCCGTTCTTAGTTGGTGGAGGGATTTGTCTGGTTAATTCCGATAACGAACGAGACTCCGGCATGCTAACTAGTTACGAGGCCCCGTGCGGTCGGCGTCCAACTTCTTAGAGGGACAAGTGGCGTT
>NW_024635024.1:0-201 GCF_008729295.1 Plectropomus leopardus
GAAAATGCAAGGCTATAGTATGGCAAAAATGTCAAAATATGACATTTTCTGAAAACTGGTAAAAACCACATCAAACCACATGAAATAACCGTCCAAGACACGCAATACCATAGAAATTTGCAAAATTTCCCCAAAATAGAAAAATTTGACATGTGGGAAAAATGACCGAAAATGCAAGGCTATAGTATGGCAAAAATGTCA
>NW_024635025.1:0-417 GCF_008729295.1 Plectropomus leopardus
ACTGTTTTGAGGTGTTTTCAGTTGATTTTTGGGATATGTCATATTTTAACAGTTTTGCAATATTATAGCCTTGCCTTTTTTGACATTTTTTGAACATGCACAATTATGATGTTTTTTGGCTGTTTTTGCAAAATTCTATGCTATGGTGTCACTTGGCACGCTATTTTATACTGTTTTGAGGTATTTTCGGCTGTTTTTGGGATATGTCATATTTTGACATTTTTGCCATACTATAGCCTTGCCTTTTTTGTCTTTTTTTCAACAAACATATTTAGAATGTTTTTGGCTTTTTTTCAAGAATTCTATGTTATGGCGTGTGTTGGTAAGCTATTTTATGCATTTTTGAGGTGTTTTCAGTTGATTTTTGGGATATTTCATATTTTGACATTTTTGCCATACTATAGCCTTGCCTTTTTT
>NW_024635026.1:0-734 GCF_008729295.1 Plectropomus leopardus
GGTCATTTTTTCAACATGCATTATTATGGTGTTTTTGGCTGTTTTTCCAACATCCAATGCTATGGCGTGTTTTGGCTCGCTATTTTGTGCCATTTTGAACTGTTTTCAGCAGTTTTTGGGACATGTCATTTTTGACATTTTTAGCGATACTATAGCCTTGCCTTTTCGGTCATTTTTTTCAACATGCATAATTGTAGTGTTTTATGCCGTTTTTGCAACATTCTATGCTATGGCGTGTTTTGGCGCGCTAGTTTATGCTGGTTTAAGATGTTTTCAGCTGTTTTTGGGACATGTCATTTTTGACAATTTATGCCATACTATAGCCTTGCCTTTTCGGTTATTTTTTCAACATGCATTATTATGGCTTTTTTGGCTGTTTTTGCAACATCCTATGCTATGGTATGTCTCTGCAAGTCATTTTATGCTGCTTTGCAATGTTTTCAGCACTTTTTGGGACATGTCATTTTCAACATTTTTTGCCATACTATAGCCTTGTCTTTTCGGTCATTTTTTCAACATGCATAATTATAGTGTTTTATGCCGTTTTTGCAACAGTCTATGCTATAGCATGTATTGGCACGCTATTTAATGCTGTTTTGAGGTGTTTTCAGCAGTTTTTGGGACATGTCATTTTTGACAATTTTTGCCATACTATAGCCTTGCCTTTTCGGTCATTTTTTCAACATGCATTATTATGGTGTTATTGGCCTTTTTTGCAACAGTCTATGCTATGG
>NW_024635027.1:0-1105 GCF_008729295.1 Plectropomus leopardus
TTTTGGGGAAATGTCAAATTTTGACATTTTTGCCATACTATAGCCTTGCTGTTTTTTGTCATTTTTTCGACATGCTAAAATATGTTTTTTTTTGGCTGTTTTTGCACATTTCAGTGCTACAGCGTGTCTCAGCACACTAGTTTATGCAGTTTTTACGTGCTTTCAGCCTTTTTTAGGACATGTCAAATTTTGACATTTTTGCCATACTATAGCCTTGTTTTTTTTGTCATTTTTTCGACATGCTAAAAGATATTGTTTTTGGCCATATTTGCATGTTTTAATGTTATGGCGTGTCTCAGCACGCTATTTCATGCTGTTTTGAGGTGTTTTCAGCTGTTTTTGAGAGGTGTCAAATTTTGACATTTTTGCCATACTAAAGCCTTGCTTTTTTTTATCATTTTTTTGACATGCTATATTATGGTGTTTTAGGCTGTTTTTGCACATTTCAGTGCTACAGCGTGTCTCAGCACGCTAGTTTATGCAGTTTTTACATGCTTTCAACCTTTTTTAGGACATGTCAAATTTTGACATTTTTGCCAAACTATAGCCTTGCTTTTTTTGGTCATTTTTTCGACATGCTAAAATATGTTTTTTTTGGCCATATTTGCATGTTTTAATGTTATGGCGTGTCTCAGCACGCTATTTCATGCTGTTTTGAGGTGTTTTCAGCTGTTTTTGAGAGGTGTCAAATTTTGACATTTTTGCCATACTAAAGCCTTGCTTTTTTTTATCATTTTTTTGACATGCTAAAATATGTTGTTTTTGGCCATATTAGCACGTTTTAATGTTATGGCGTGTCTCAGCACACTAGTTTATGCAGTTTTGACGTGCTTTCAGCCTTTTTGGGGAAATGTCAAATTTTGACATTTTTGCCATACTATAGCCTTGCTGTTTTTTGTCATTTTTTCGACATGCTAAAATATGTTTTTTTTTGGCTGTTTTTGCACATCTCAGTGCTACAGCGTGTCTCAGCACACTAGTTTATGCAGTTTTTACGTGCTTTCAGCCTTTTTTAGGACATGTCAAATTTTGACATTTTTGCCATACTATAGCCTTGTTTTTTTTGTCATTTTTTCGACATGCTAAAAGATATTGTTTTTGGCCA
>NW_024635028.1:0-452 GCF_008729295.1 Plectropomus leopardus
ATTGTTATTTTCAAACACTTTTTCAACATGCTATGTAATGGTGTTTTGACCATTTTTCCAACATTCTATGCTATGGCTTGTCTTATCACACTGTTATATGTGGTTTTCAGCTGTTTTTGGGACATGTTATATTTTGAAATTTTTGCCTTGCCTTTTTGATCATTTTTTCAACATGCTGTTTTATTGTGTTTTTGGCTGTTTATGCAAAATCCTATGCCATGGCATGTCTTGGCATGGTATTTTATGCTGTTTTGAGGTGTTTTCAGCTGTTTTTGGGACATGTCATATTTTGACATTTTTGCCATACTATAACCTTGCCTTTTCGGTCATTTTTTCAACATGCTGTTTTATTGTGTTTTTGGCTGTTTTTGCAACATCTTATGCTATGGCATGTGTTGGCATGGTATTTTATGCTGTTTTGAGGTGTTTTCAGCTGTTTTTGGGACATGTCA
>NW_024635029.1:0-376 GCF_008729295.1 Plectropomus leopardus
GTTTTTGGGACATGTCCTTTTTTGACATTTTTGCCATACTATAGCCTTGCTTCTTTTCTCAATTTTTCGACAAGCTATTTTATTGTGTTTTAGGCCATATTTGCATGTTTTAATGCTATGGCGTGTCTCAGCGCGGTCTTTTATGCTGTTTTGAGGTGTTTTTAGCTGTTTTTGGGACATGTCACATTTTGACATTTTTGCCATACTATAGCCTTGCCTCTTCGGTCATTTTTTCAACATCCAAAATTTTGGTGTTTTTGGCCATAATTGCAACATTTTATGCTATGGGTTTTCTTGGCACGCACTTTGATGCTGTTTCAAGGTGTTTTAAGCTGTTTTTTGGATATGTCATATTTTGCCATTTTTGCCATACTAT
>NW_024635030.1:0-698 GCF_008729295.1 Plectropomus leopardus
CTATAGCCTTGCCTTTTTTGTCATTTTTTGGACATACATTATTTTCGTGTTTTTGGACATTTTTGGAAGATTCTATGCTATGATTTATCTTTGCACTCCATTTTTTGCTGTTTTAAGGTATTTTAAGCTGTTTTTGGGACATGTCATATTTTGACATTTTTGCCTTATAGCCTTGCCTTTTTGGTCATTTTTTTCAACATGCATTACTATGGTGTTTTTGGCCAGTTCTGGAAAATTCTATGGTATGGCGCGTGTCAGTGTGCTATTTTATGCTGTTTTGAGGTGTTTTAAGCTGTTTTTGGAACATGTCATATTTTGGCATTTTTGCCATACTATAGCCTTGCCTTTTTTGTCACTTCTTGGACATGCATTATCTTGGTGTTTTTGGCCGTTTTTGCAACATTCTATGCTATAGCGTTTCTTGGCAGGCTATTTTATGCTGTTTTGGGGTGTTTTCAGCTGTTTTCAGGACATGTCATATTTTGACATTTTTGCCATACTATAGCCTTGCCTTTTTTTTGGTCATTTTTTGGACATGCTATATTTTGGTGTTTTGGGCCATTTTCAGAAAATTCTATGTTGTGGCGTGTCTCAGTACGCTATTTTATGCTGTTTTAAAGTGTTTTCAATTGTTTTTAGGACATGTCATATTTTGACATTTTTTGCCATACTATAGCCTTGCTTTTTCGGTCATTTTT
>NW_024635031.1:0-545 GCF_008729295.1 Plectropomus leopardus
TTGGTCATTTTTTCAACATGCATTTTTATGGTGTTTTTGTCCATTTTTGAAAGATGTTATGCTATGGCATGTCTTGGCACGCTATTTTAGTTTGTTTTAAGGTGTTTTCAGCTGTTTTTTGGGACATGTCATATTTTAACATTTTTGCCATACTTTTGGGTCATTTTTTCAACATGCATTTTATAGTGTTTTTGGCCATTCTTGCAAGAATCTATGCTATGGCATGTGTCAGCATGCTCTTTTATTCTGTTTTGAGGTGTTTTCAGCTGTTTTTGGGACATGTCATATTTTGACATTCTTGCCATACTATAGCTTTGCCTTCTAAGTCATTATTTCAACATACTTTTTTTTATGGTACACGATTTTGGACTGTTGGAAATTGTTTCCAGATGTTTTTGGGACATGTCATATTTTGACATTTTTGCCATACTATGGCTTTAACCTTTTGGCTTTGTAGGTGCTTTAACCTGTTTTTGGGACATGTCATATTTGCGACATTTCTTGCCACATAAAAGCCTTGACATTTTGGTCATTTTTTCAACATG
>NW_024635032.1:0-460 GCF_008729295.1 Plectropomus leopardus
TTGGGACGTGTCATATTTTGACATTTTTCCATACTATAGCCTTGCATTTTCGGCCATTTTTTGGACATCCTACTTTATGGTGTTTTTGAATGTTTCTGAAAGTTTCTTTGCTATGGCATTTCTTAGCACGCTATTTTATGCTGTTTTGAGGTGTTTTAAGCTGTTTTTGGGACGTGTCATATTTCGACATTTTTCCATACTATAGCCTTGCATTTTCGTTCAATTTTTGTATGTGCAGTTTTTGGGTGGTTTTTGCCATTTATGAAAGTTTCTTTGCTATTGCGTGTCTTAGCACGCTATTGTATGCTGTTTTGAGGTGTTTTAAGCTGTTTTTGGGACGTGTCATATTTTGACATTTTTCCGTACTATAGACTTGCCTTTTTGGTCATTTTTTGTACGTCCTACTTCATGGTGTTTTTGAATGTTTGTGAAAGTATTTTTGCTATGGCGTGTCTTAGCA
>NW_024635033.1:0-308 GCF_008729295.1 Plectropomus leopardus
CGGCACGTTATTTTGTCCTGTTTTGGGACGTTTTTAGCTGTTTTTGGACATGCCATATTTTGACATTTTTCTATACTATAGCCTTACCTTTTCGCTCATTTTTTCAGCATGCTGTTTTATGGTGTTCTTGTCCATTTTTGCAACTTTCTTTGCTATGGCGTGTCTCGGCACGTTATTTTGTCCTGTTTTGGGACGTTTTTAGCTGTTTTTGGGACATGTCATATTTTGACATTTTTCCATACTATAGCCTTGCCTTTTCGCTCATTTTTTCAACATGCTATTTTATGGTGTTTTTGTCCGTTTTTGCA
>NW_024635034.1:0-508 GCF_008729295.1 Plectropomus leopardus
TGCCATACTATAGCCTTGCTCTTTTGGTCATTTTTTCAACATGCTATTTTATTGGTTTTGATGCTGTTTTTGGATGTATTTTCTACACTGTATACTATAACACGCTTCTATGTGTTATACTAAGTGGTTTCCAGCTGTTTTTTGGACATGTCAAATTTTGACATTTTCGCCAAACTATAGCCTTGCTTTTTTGGTCATTTTTTCAACATGCTATTTTATTGGTTTTGATGCTTTTTTTGGATGTTTTTTCAACACTGCATACTATAACGCACTTCTATGTGCTATACTAAGTGTTTTCCTGCTGTTTTTTGGACATGTCAAATTTTGACATTTTTGCCATACTATAGCCTTGCTCTTTTGGTTATTTTTTCAACATGCTATTTTATTGGTTTTGATGCTTTTTTGGATGTTTTTTCAACACTGCATACTATAACGCACTTCTATGTGCTATACTAAGTGGTTTCCAGCTGTTTTTTGGACATGTCAAATTTTGACATTTTCGCCATAC
>NW_024635035.1:0-375 GCF_008729295.1 Plectropomus leopardus
CATTATTATTGTGTTTTTGTCCGTTTTTTCAAAGTTCTATGCTACGGTGTGTCTTGGCACGCTATTTCATGCTGTTTTGAGGTGTTTTCCTCTTTTTTGGGACATGTCACATTTTGACTTTTTTTTTGCCATACTATAGCCTTGCTTTTTCAGTCATTTTCTCAACATGCATTATTATGGTGTTTCGGGCCATTTTTGCAACATTCTATGCTATGGTATCTTTTGGCACGCTATTTTATGCTGTTTTAAAGTGTTTTCAACTTTTTTTGGGACATGTTACATTTTAACATTTTTGCCATACTATAGCCTTGCTTTTTTGGTCATTTTCTCAACATGCATTATTATGCTGTTTTTGGCCGTTTTTGCAATATTCTA
>NW_024635036.1:0-234 GCF_008729295.1 Plectropomus leopardus
AGCAGATTGAGGTGTTTCCAGCTGTTTTTGGGACGTGTCATATTTTGGCATTTTTCCATACTATAGCCTTGCCTCTTCGGTCATTTTTTCAACATGCATTATTATGGTGTTTTGGGCTGTTCTTGCACCAATCTATGCAATGGCGTCTCTCTGCACACTATTTTAAAGCAGATTGAGGTGTTTCCAGCTGTTTTTGGGACGTGTCATATTTTGACATTTTTCCATACTATAGCC
>NW_024635037.1:0-449 GCF_008729295.1 Plectropomus leopardus
GTTGTTGGCCGTTTTTGCAACATTCTATGCTATGGCGTGTTTTGGCATGGTATTTTAAGTTGTTTTGAGGTGTTTTAAGCTGTTTCTGGGACATGTCATATTTTCACATTTTTCCATACTATAGCCTTGCCGTTTCAGTCATTTTTTGGACATGCAGTATTAGCATGTTTTTGGCCGTTTTTGCAACATTCTATGCTATGGCGTGTTTTGGCATGCTATTTTAAGCTGTTTTGAGGTGTTTTAAGCTGTTTTTGGTACATGTCATATTTTGACATTTTTCCATACTATAGCCTTGCCTTTTCAGTCAATTTTTGGACATGCAATTTTAGCATGTTTTTGGCCGTTTTTGCAACATTCTATGCTATGGCGTGTTTTGGCATGCTATTTTAAGTTGTTTTGAGGTGTTTTTGGGACATGTCCTATTTTGACATTTTTCCATACTATAGCCT
>NW_024635038.1:0-4233 GCF_008729295.1 Plectropomus leopardus
TTATGTTTGTTTTCTTGCTTTTTATTTATTTATTTACCTATTTATTTTCTCATTATTTGTCTGTATCATTTTATTTATTTATTTATTTATGTACTTTTTACCTGGTGTGAGTTTGTACTTCAGTTTATTTTTCTTGTATAGTTTATGTTTAGTTTCTTGATTTGTATTTATTTATTTATTTGCCTGTTTATTTCTCCTCTATTTTTTGTTGGGTTTTTTTCTTTACCTGTGCTGCACCTTTTACCTGATGTTTTTCAGATTTTTGGTTTGTCAGTTTAAAAAAATAAGAAGTTACGATAAAATGTTGCAGAAATCAAATTCAGACCAAATAAACAGCGCTGATCAGCTTCAGTGTGAAATATTCGGACTCTGGATTCAGCTGAATATTGGTGATAAAGTAATCCCAGATGACTGAATTCAGTTTTTATTTCTCACATTTTGGTTTCGGAGGTTTGAGCGCTGACGGCAGCGGCTGATGTTAAAATCGGCTTCAGCTTCATTTCTGCTCCTCTCGAGTTTTCTGCAGCTTTTTTTGTGTTGAACTTTCTTTTCCTCCGAAATCAAACAAACGGAGTTTCAGTTCGGCTGTTTATTGACCGATCATTGATTACTGATCGGTCAAATATCCGTTTTCTTCGCGTTTTACTCACCGCTCCGCACGCTCTCTGAGGGGGCGGCACCCAAACACTTCCTGCTTTCGTGCACCTTTGACACCTGGTGACATCATCGATGTCGTCACGGGCTGAACCAAGAACAGTGTGCGGGGGTGTTTAGCTGATTTCTTTGACTTGTATTGGTCAGACAGTTTGTCTGTGACATGTTGAAGTTTGTCAGAAATTATTATTTATATTTTTTATTTTTGTGTTTAGCTAAACTCTTTTTCTCATTTCCTGATTTTGTTCTTTTACTTTTTTTATTTGGTTAATTTCAGGTCATAAGCGAGTCGGCATGAAATGACCTGCAAAGTGCAAAAAAACTAGAAAAAAAACAAAAAAGAAATTTTTGCTAAAATAAAAATAGAGAATCCATAGAAAGGTTTCAGATGATTACGGAAAAACACCAAGAAAACCATAATTATTCTAATTATCAGAAACTGTGTATATTATATGTCCAGCGGTGAAACGAGGCCTTTTGGCGTCTGTGTCTGCCATTGTCAAAGATCAGAGCGGAGACTAGTTTAAAAAAAAGTTTTCATGTTTGGGGCCAAACACAATGACTTCAGCTTTTTAACATTATTTATTTATTTGTATTAAAAATGGAGCGTTTTAATGTACATCAGTATAAAACACAAATGTCAATACGTTGGCGTTAACGGGACTGCTGGTTTACGTCCGTAGTCCCTCGGCAGGTCACAGATAACAGAGAGAAAAAGAAAAGAAGACAAAACAAAATGCGACAATTCAGCCGGAGGACAAAAGTGTCTCAGAAAACTGCATCAGGTTTTTACGTCCTAAAACGCGCTCGTAAGTTAGTTCACTGATTGATTTCTTCTGGTTGGATTCAGAGATAAAACTGTGTATCATCTGCAAATCATGACATCTTATATCTTATTCAATAATGCAAACTTTAAAAATATCCTTTCATTGACTTTTCTGTGCAGAACGAGCAACATGCTGAGATAAAGTCGAACTGCAGCCGACATACCAACTTTAAAACGTCTTCTCTCGTTAGCAGCTAACATCAGCATGAACCCCACCCCCCAGCAGTGATTTCACGTGTTTTCAGCAAATATTTTCTAACATTTTTACCGTCTTTAGAAAGAAAACACTGATTTTGCTGACTCGGACTTTAACACTTTGAAAACAGGCCAAATCGGTTCAATTTCTTTCAAAAAAAGGAAAGAAGACAGTGAGCAACTTCAGAAGAAATTACACAAAAATTAACAAAAAAGTAGAAAAACTACAAGAAAACAAACAAACAAACAAAACAAGAATATTTTTTTAAAAAAGGAGGAAAAACAACAACATTGAAATGAAAAATGACAATAACTCTGTCTTAAAAATCTGAACGTGTTAAACGTTGGCTAAATACAACTTATCAAAGTTTTGTGTTGCAGTTTGTTTTATTTCAGATTCTAAATATTGACCGAAAGATTTTCATTTTTATCGTAAATGCACGTCAGCCCTGAACAGCCGCTGCAGGCGGATCCACCGAACAGCTGTCACATCAAACTGAGCTTCACCTCAACGCTGCAACGAGAAACGCTGCAAACTCACCGAAAACCGACCGACGAGCTTCATCTTCATCCTGCAGCTGAGCGTCCAGACCGCCGACACAGAGGCCGCGTGGGCTTTTTCTTCCCGACAGAAACGCCACAATGTGAAATGTTTTTGTCCACTAGAGAGCGGTGACACGGTTTCACTTTTTTACGTCATTTTTATTTTAGGTGAACAGTTTTGTCCTGTTCTGCTATCCGGGAAAAAAACACCAATATCTGCAACGTATCATCTGTTTTTAAACCTGTGGTTTATATTTCACATTCACGCGTCACTAATAATGACGCGGTAAGGGACTGGTAGTTATTTCTGAGAGGGGAGGGGCCGGTGTAAAAAGGGGGGGGCATTAAATAATTCCTTTAAGCCTTGGGGACAAACTTACATTTTTTATTTTTTAGCATTTATTTCCATGTTGGCTAAACATCTGTATTTTTTATGTATTTGAGCTCCAATTTGGCTTTTTTTTTTAGATAAAAATGGCATTTTCTTTCTTTTTTTATTTTTGCTGATTTTCTTTTGTTTAGAAGGTGAATGTTTTTTTTCCTTCAAATTTTTTAAGTTTTGGGGATTTTTTTATTTTATTTTATTTTATTTTATTTTTTGTGGTGATTGGTTTTCTCCAAACATTTTTGGTAATTATTTTATATTTTTATTTAGCTTTTTTCTGTTAAAATGTTTGGCAGTTTTTTAAAAAACATAATAAAATCTAACAGCTTATTTATGGTGGAGGGAGCGTCACTCAGCGAGGGAGCTCCACCCCCCTCCTCTGATAAATAAAGAACAGTCCCTGAAACAACTTTGGTAATACTTTGGTAATTTTACTTGAGTAACATTTAGAGTATCTCTCCTTTAAACCGTGTTAAACAGCAGATACAAGTAAACCGATTAAATATCCGAAATGTAATCTGATTACTCGAGTTCTACTGTGAGAGGAACTCACACCATGAATGAATCCTGCGTCTGAGTCTGAATCCGGAATCTGAGTCTGAATCCGGAATCTGAGTCTGAATGTGTTATCAGAGCGACGGAGGGGGCGCGCGAGGTGAGGGGGGTGCAGCCTTTTCACCCTCACCTGTGAGCGTGTGTGCGTGTGTGTGCGCGCGCTGTGCGTGCGTGTGTGTGTGTGTGTGTGTGTGTGTGTGTGTGTGTGTGTGTGTGTGTGTGTGTGCGTGCGTGCGCGCACTTACCCAACACAAACACCAAAGTGAGGATATTGATCAGGATCATGTCGCGTGCAGCAGTAATCCAACAAGTCATGAAGACGGTGTTCAAGCTCCGGTTCCCCGCGCTGTGTCCCTGTGTCCCCCGATGTGTCTCCGTGTCCTCCGACGTGTCTCCGTGTCCCCCGATGCGTCTCCGTGTCCTCCCGTGTGTCTTCGTGTCCCTCGGTGTGTCTCCGTGTCCTCCGGTTTGTCTCTGTGTCCCCCGGTGTGTCTCCGTGTCCCCCGGTGTGTCTCCGTGTCCCCGGTGTCTCACTCTGTCTCCCGCTCTGCGCTGCAAACCGCAGAAACTGCCGCCGTCATGGTGAAGCGATCTGCCCTGGAGTCGGTGTGAACCGGGAGCCCCGGACCCCCCTCACACCTGCGCGGACGGAGTCGTCTCCGTTACGGACCGCATGTTCCGGTGGAGCCGCGCGTGCAGGAGGATCCACGGTTCATCCGGAGCGCTCGGTCGGTCGGTCGGTGCACGCGGGGAAACGGACACTCTCCCGCCGGTGACACATCCAGGCACGTCCGGTACTCCAACTTTCCGCGGAGCTCGCGGTGTGACGGCGCCGCTCTCCGCTCCTCTCCCGCCTTAACGATGAAAATAATATCACAAATTAAAAAATATGAGCGCGCGCTGATGGAACCGACGCTCTCCACACCGGAGCAGCCTGATGCGTAATGGCACGCGCGTCACCCTCGCTCCTAATCCAGTCCAGCTGCCTCGAGCGTCCGCTCGTGTCTCCTTCAGCAAACTCAGAGCGCGCGACCACTGAGGAAAACCTGGAAGCAGCGCCCCCCCCCCCCCCCCC
>NW_024635039.1:0-1197 GCF_008729295.1 Plectropomus leopardus
ACATTTTTGCCATACTATAGCCTTGCTTTTTGGGTCATTTTTTCAACATACTATATTATGTTGTTTTGGGCTATTTTTGCAACGTTCTATGCTATGGCGTGTCTCAGCACGCTATTTTAGAGGTTTTTCAATAGTTTTCAGCTGTTTTTGGGACGTGTCATATTTTCACATTTTTGCCTTACTATAGCCTTGCTTTTTGGGTCATTTTTTCAACATGCTATATTATGCTGTTTTTGGCCATTTTTGCAATGTTCTATGCCATGGCGTGTCTCAGCACGCTATTTTAGAGGTTTTTCAATAGTTTTCAGCTGTGTTTGGGACGTGTCATATTTTCACAGTTTTGCCTTACTATAGCCTTGCTTTTTGGGTCATTTTTTCAACATGCTATATATTGGTGTTTTTGGCCGTTTTTTGCAACTTTCTATGCTATGGCGTGTGTCAGCAGACAATTTAAAGTGGTTTTCAGCTGTTTTCAGCTGTTTTTGGGACGTGTCCTATTTTCACATTTTTGCCTTACATTAGCCTTGCTTTTTGGGTCATTTTTTCAACATACTATATTATGTTGTTTTGGGCTATTTTTGCAACGTTCTATGCTATGGCGTGTCTCAGCACACTATTTTAGAGGCTTTTCAATAGTTTTCAGCTGTTTTTGGGACGTGTCATATTTTCACATTTTTGCCATACTATAGCCTTGCTCTTTGGGTCATTTTTTCAACATGCTATATATTGGCGTTTTTGGCCGTTTTTTGCAACTTTCTATGCTATGGCGTGTGTCAGCAGACAATTTAAAGTGGTTTTCAGCTGTTTTCAGCTGTTTTTGTGACGTGTCCTATTTTGACATTTTTGCCTTACTATAGCCTTGATTTTTGTGTCATTTATTCGACATGCTATATTTTGGCGTTTTTGGCCGTTTTTGCAACGTTCTATGCTATGACGTGTCTCAGCAGGCTATTTTAGGTGGATTTCAACATTTTTCAGCTGTTTCTGGGATGTGTAATATTTTAACATTTTTGCCTTACTATAGCCTTGCTTTTTGGGTCATTTTTTCAACATGCTATATTATGTTGTTTTTGGCCATTTTTGCAACATTCTATGCTATGACGTGTGTCAGCATGCTATTTTAGAGGCTTTTCAATAGTTTTCAGCTGTGTTTGGGACGTGTAATATTTTCACATTTTTGCCTTACTATAGCCTTGC
>NW_024635040.1:0-437 GCF_008729295.1 Plectropomus leopardus
TGTTTCCAGCTGTTTTTGGGACATGCCATATTTTGACGTTTTTAGCCTGACTAGCCTCGCTTTTTTGGTCATTTTTTCGACGTGCAGTATTTTGGTGTTTTTGGCCGTTTTTACAACATTCTAAGCTACGGCGTGTCTTGGGACGCTGTTTTATGCTGTTTTGATGTGTTTCTAGCTGTTTTTGGGACATGTCATATTTTGACATTTTTCCATACTATATCCTTGCTGTTTCCGCCATTTTGTCAACATGCTATTTCATTGCGTTTTTAGCAGTTTTTGCAAGTTTCTTTGCTATGGCGTGTCACGGCAAGATCTTTTATGCTGTTTTGAGGTGTTTTTAGCAGTTTTTGGGACATGTCATATTTTGACATTTTTCCATACTATAGCCTTGCCGTTTTGGTCATTTTGTCAACATGCTATTTCATAGAGTTTTTAAC
>NW_024635041.1:0-506 GCF_008729295.1 Plectropomus leopardus
GTCACTTTTTTGACATTTTTGCCATACTATAGCCTTGCTTCTTTGGTCATTTTATCGACATGCTATATTATGGCCTTTTTGGCCATATATGCAAGTTTTATTGCTATGGCGTGTATTAGCACACTATTTTATGCTGTTTTGAGGTGTTTTTGTCTGTTTTTTGGAGATGTCACTTTTTGACATTTTTGCCATACTATAGCCTTGCTTTTTTGGTCAATTTTTTCGACATGCTATATTAAAGTGTTTTTGGCCATATTTGCAAGTTTTATTGCTATGGCGTGTATTAGCACGCTATTTTATGCTGTTTTGAGGTGTTTTTGGCTGTTTTTTGGACAGGTCACTTTTTGACATTTTTGCCATACTATAGCCTTGCTTTCTTGGTCAATTTTTCAACATGCGATATTAAAGTGTTTTTTGCCATTTCTGCAAGTTTTATTGCTATGGCGTGTTTCAGCACGTTATTTTATGCGGTTTTGAGGTGTTTTTGGCTGTTTTTTGGACAGGTC
>NW_024635042.1:0-256 GCF_008729295.1 Plectropomus leopardus
TTTGGGACATGTCATTTTTTGACATTTTTGCCTTACTATAGTCTTGCCTTTTTGGTCATTTTTTAAACATGCACTACTATGGTGTTTTTGGCCATTTTTCCAACAAACTATGCTATGGCGTGTCTCTGCACGCTATTTTATGTTGTTTTGAGATGTTTTCAGCTGTTTTTGGGACATGTCATTTTTTGACATTTTTGCCTTACTATAGCCTTGCCTTTTTGGTCATTTTTTAAACATGCACTTCTGTGGTGTTTTT
>NW_024635043.1:0-212 GCF_008729295.1 Plectropomus leopardus
TTTTTTATGGTGTTTTTGGCCGAATTTGAACGTTTTAATGCTATGGCGTGTTTCAGTACGCTATTTCATGCTGTTTTGAGGTGTTTTCAGCTGTTTTTAGGACGTGCCATATTTTGACATTTACGCCAAAAAACAGCAAGGCTATAGTCTTGGTGTTTTGGTCATTTTTTTCAACTTCCTTTTTTATGGTTTTTTTGGCCCTATTTGAAAGT
>NW_024635044.1:0-427 GCF_008729295.1 Plectropomus leopardus
CAAAATATGGTGTTTTTGTCCGTTTTTGCAACTTTCTATGCTATAGCATGCTTTGGCACGCTATTTAATGCAGGTTGAAGTTGTTTTTAAGTGTTTTTGGGACATGTCACTTTTTGACATTTTTGCCATACTATAGCCTTGCTTTTTGGGTCATTTTTTCGACATGCCAAAATATGGTGTTTTTGTCCTTTTTTGCAACTTTCTATGCTATGGCGTACTTTGGCACGCTATTTAATGCAGGTTTGAGTAGTTTTTAAGTGTTTTTGGGACATGGCCTTTTTACACATTTTTGCCATACTATAACCTTGCTTTTGGAGTCATTTTTTCGACATGCCAAAATATGGTGTTTTTGTCCGTTTTTGCAACTTTCTATGCTATAGCATGCTTTGGCACGCTATTTAATGCAGGTTGAAGTTGTTTTTAAGTG
>NW_024635045.1:0-363 GCF_008729295.1 Plectropomus leopardus
TTGCACCACGAGCTGATCAAAGCTCACAGAATTGTCATTACAGAAATCACCCCGCCCCAGACAGACCGAAAACAACAAAAACGATGAAGTAGTTACGACTAAAGGTTAAGATGTTGAGAATAAGATAAGATATGATTTATGCAGTTTTATGCTGTTTTCAGCAGTTTTTGGGACATGTCATTTTTTGACATTTTTGCCATACTATAGCCTTGCTTTTCGGGTCATTTTTTCAACATGCCATATTATGGTGTTTTCAGCCATTTTTGCACCATTCTATGCCATGGCGTGTGTCAGCACGCTATTTTATGTGGTTTTTAGCTGTTTTCAGCTGTTTTTAAGACATGTCATTTTTTGACATTTTTG
>NW_024635046.1:0-205 GCF_008729295.1 Plectropomus leopardus
TAATTTTTTGGACATGCCAAAATATCGTGTTTTTGTCCGTTTTTGCATTATGCTTTCCTATGACGTGTCTTGACACGACATTTAAGGCAGTTTTAAGCTGTTTTCAGCTGTTTTTGGGACATGTCATTTTTGACATTTTTGCCATACTATAGCCTTGCTTTTTGGGTCAATTTTTCGACATACCAAATAATGGTGTTTTTGTTCG
>NW_024635047.1:0-399 GCF_008729295.1 Plectropomus leopardus
GACATTTTGCCATACTATAGCCTTGCTGTTTTGGTCATTTTTTCGACATGCAAAATTATGTTGTTTTTGGCCGTTTTTGCACGTTTTAATGCTATGGCGTTTATTAGCAAACTTTATTATACTGTTTTAAGGTGTTTTCAGCTGTTTTTGGGACATGCCATTTTTTGACATTTTGCCATAGTATTGCCTTGCTGTTTTGGTCATTTTTTTTCCCATGCAAAATTATGTTGTTTTGGGCCGTTTTTGCACGTTTTAATGCTATGGCATTCATTAGCAAACTTTATTATACTGTTTTAAGGTGTTTTCAGCTGTTTTTGGGACATGCCATTTTTTGACATTTTGCCATAGTATTGCCTTGCTGTTTTGGTCATTTTTTCGACATGTTATAAAATGGGTTTT
>NW_024635048.1:0-561 GCF_008729295.1 Plectropomus leopardus
TTATGGTGTTTTTGGCCATATTGGAAAGTTTAAATGCAATGGCCTGTTTCAGTACACTATTTTATGTTGTTTTGAGGTGTTTTTAGCTGTTTTTGGTACAGGTCATTTTTTGACATTTTTGCCATACTATAGCCTTGCTTTTTTGGTCATTTTTTTTGACATGCTATATTATGGTGTTCTGGGCTGTTTTTGCATGTTTTAATGCTATGGCGTGTCTCAGCACACTATGTAATGTGGTTTAAAATAGTTTTTAGCTGTTTTTGGGACATGTCATTTTTCAACATTTTTGCCATACTATAGCCTTGCTTTTTAGGTCTTTTTTTCGACATGCTATATTATGGTGTTTTTGGCCATATTTGCAAGTTTAAATGCAATGGCGTGTCTCAGCACACTATTTTATGCTGTTTTGAGGTGTTTTCAGCTGTTTTTGGGACATGTCATTTTTTGCCATTTTTGCCATACTATAGCCTTGCTTTTTAGATCATTTTTTTCGACATGCTATATTATGGTGTTCTGGGCTCTTTTTGCATGTTTTATTGCTATGACGTGTCTCAGCACACT
>NW_024635049.1:0-387 GCF_008729295.1 Plectropomus leopardus
TTTGACATTTTTGCCATACTATAGCCTTGCTGTTTTTGTCATTTTTTCAACATGCTTTTTTATTGGTTTTTCAGTCGATTTTGGATGTTTTTTCAACACTGTATACTGTAACATACCTCTAAATGCTATTCTAAGTGCTTTTCAACTGTTTTTAGGACATGTCAAATTTTCACATTTTTGCCATACTATAGCCTTGCTTTTTTCGTCATTTTCTCAACATGCTTTTTTATTGGTTTTTCAGCCGCTTTTGGGTGTTTTTTCAACACTGTATACTATTACACACCTCTAAATGCTATTCTAAGTGGTTTTCAGCTGTTATTAGGACATGTCAAATTTTCACATTTTTGCCATACTATAGCCTTGCTTTTTTTGTCATTTTTTCAACAT
>NW_024635050.1:0-1938 GCF_008729295.1 Plectropomus leopardus
ATTTTATGACTTTTGCGGCCGTTTTGGGATGTTTTTTCAACACTGCATGCTATAACAAGCCTCTACGTACGATCCTAAGTGGTTTTCAGCAGTTTTTTGGACATGTCATATTTTGACATTTTCGCCATACTATAGCCTTGCTTTCTTGGTCATTTTTTCAACATGGTATTTTATGGGTTTGTGGGCTGTTTTGGGGATTTATTTCCACACTGCATATTATTACATGTCTCTGCATGATTCACTAAGTGGTTTTCAGCACTTTTTTGGACATGTCAAATTTTGACATTTTCACATTACTATAGACTTGCTTCTTTGGTCATTTTTTCAACATGCTATTTCATGGCTTTTGCGGCCATTTTGGGATATTTTTTCAACACTGCATACTATAACAAGCCTCTACGTGTTATTCTAAGTGGTTTTCAGCATTTTTTTGGACATGTCAAATTTTGACATTTTCGCCATACTATAGCCTTGCTTCTTTGGTCATTTTTTCAACATGCTATTTTATGACTTTTGCGGCCGTTTTGGGATGTTTTTTCAACACTGCATACTATAACAAGCCTCTACATACGATCCTAAGTGGTTTTCAGCTGTTTTTTGGAAAGGTCAAATTTGGACAATTTCGTCATACTATAGCCTTGTTTCTTTGGTCATTTTTTCAGCATGCTATTTCATAGCTTTTAGGGCCGTTTTGGGATATTTTTTCAACACTGCATACTATAACAAGCCTATACGTGCTATACTAAGTGGTTTTCAGCAGTTTTTTGGACATGTCATATTTTGACATTTTCGCCATACTATAACTTTGCTTCTTTGGTCATTTTTTCAACATGCTATTTTATGGGTTTTGGAGCCATTTTGGGATATTTTTTCAACGCTGCATACTATAATAAGGCTCTACATGTTATTCTAAGTGGTTTTCAGCATTTTTTTGGACATGTCAAATTTTGACATTTTCGCCATACTATAGCTTTGCTTCTTTGGTCATTTTTTCAACATGCTATATTTTATGGGTTTTGAGGCTGTTTTTGATTGTTTTTTCAACACTGCATACTATATAAGCATCTACGTACGATCCTAAGTGGTTTTCAGCACTTTTTTGGACATGTCAAATTTTGACATTTTCGCCATACTATAGCCTTTCTTCTTTGGTCATTTTTTCAACATGCTATTTCATGGCTTGTTGTTTGGGATGTTTTTTCAACACTGGATTCTATAACAAGCCTCTACGTACGATCCTAAGTGGTTGTCAGCAGTTTTTTGGACATGTCAAATTTAGAAATTTCCGCCATACTATAGCCTTGTTTCTTTGGTCATTTTTTCAACACTGCATACTATGACAAGCCTCTATGTGCTATACTAAGTGGTTTTCAGCAGTTTTTTGGACATGTCAAATTTTGAAATTTCCACCATACAATAGCCTTTCTTTGCTCATTTTTTCAACATGCTATTTTATGGGTTTTGAGGCCGTTTTGGGATGTTTTTTCAACACTGCATACTATAACAAGCCTCTACGTGCTATACTAAGTGGTTTTCAGCAGTTTTTTTGGACATGTCAAATTTTGACATTTTTGCCATACTATAGCCTTTCTTCTTTGGTCATTTTTTTCAACATGCTATTTTTTGGGTTTTGAGGCCGTTTTGGAATGTTTTTTCAATGCTGCATACTATAATAAGCCTCTACATGTTATTCTAAGTGGTTTTCAGCAGTTTATTGGACATGTCAGATTTTGATATTTTCGCCTTGCTTCTTTGGTCATTTTTTCAACATGGTATTTCATGGTTTTTGGTGCTGTCTTGGGAAGTCTGTCCAACACTGTATGCTATTACATGCCTCTACATGCTACACTAAGTGGTTTTCAGCTTTTTTTTTTTGGACATGTCAGATTTTGACATTGTTGCCATACTATAGCCTTGAATTTTTGGTCATTTTTTCAG
>NW_024635051.1:0-612 GCF_008729295.1 Plectropomus leopardus
ATACTATAGCCTTGCTTTTTGGGCCATTTTTTCAATATGCTATATTATGGTGTTCTTGACCGTTGTTGCAGGTTTTAATGCTATGGCGTTTCTCAGCACGCTATTTAATGCTGTTTTGAGGTGTTTAAAGCACTTTTTAGGACGTCATTTTTTCACATTTTTGCCATACTATAGCCTTGCTTTTTCGGTCATATTATAAACATTCTATATTATGGTGTTTTGGGTGTTTTTTTTACAGGTTTTAATGCTATGGCGTTTCTCATTACGCTATTTTATGCTGTTTTGAGGTGTTTAAAGCACTGTTTAGGACATGTCATTTTTTCACATTTTTGCCATACTATAGCCTTGCTTTTTGGGTCATTTTATAAACATGCTATGTTAAGGTGTTTGGGGTGTTTTTTGCAGGTTTTAATGCTATGGCATTTCTCAGCACGCTATTTCATGCTGTTTTGAGGTGTTTAAAGCACTTTTTAGGACATATCATTTTTTCACATTTTTGCCATACTATAGCCTTGCTTTTTGGGCCATTTTTTGAACATGCTATATTAAGGTGTTTTGGGTGTTTTTTGCAGGTTTTAATGCTATGGCGTTTCTCAGCACGCTATTTTATGC
>NW_024635052.1:0-351 GCF_008729295.1 Plectropomus leopardus
TGGGACATGTCATATTTTGACATTTTTGCCTTACTATAGCCTTGCCTTTTCGGTCATTTTTTCAACATGCATTATTGTGGTGTTTTTGGCCATTTTTGCACCATTCTATGCTTTGGCATGTGTCTGCACTCTATTTTATGCTGTTTCAATGTATTTTAAACTGTTTTTGGGACATGTCATATTTTGACATTTTTGCCTTACTATAGCCTTGCCTTTTCGGTCATTTTTTCAACATGCATTGTTATGGTGTTTTTGGTCGTTTTTGCACCATTCTATGCTTTGGCATGTCTCTGCACAGCATTTCATGCTGTTTTAAGGTGTTTTCAGCTGTTTTTTGGGACATGTCACATT
>NW_024635053.1:0-710 GCF_008729295.1 Plectropomus leopardus
TCATATTTTGACAATTTTACCTTACTATAGCCTTGCTTTTTGGGTCACTTTTTCAGCATGCATTATTATGGGGTTTTTCACCGTTTTTGCAACTTTCTTTGTTATAGCATGTCTTGGCACGCTATTTTATGCTGTTTTGATGTCTTTTCAGCTGTTTTTGAGACATTTCATATTGTGACGATTTTACCTTACTATAGCCTTGCTTTTTGGGTAATTTTTTCAACATGCATTCTTATGGTGTTTTTGGCCGTTTTTGTAATTTACTATGCTATGGCATGTCTTGGTACGCTATTTTATTCTTTTTTGAGGTGTGTTCAGCTGGTTTTTGGACATGTCATATTTTGACATTTGCTTACTATAGCCTTGCTTTTTGGGTCACTTTTTCAACATGCATTCTGATGGTGTTTTTGGCCGTTTTTGCAACTTTCTTTGTTATAGCATGTCTTGGCACGCTATTTTATGCTGTTTTGAGGTGCTTTCATCTGTTTTTGGGACATGTCCTATTTTGACAATTTTGCCTTACTATAGCCTTGCTTTTTGAGTCAGTTTTTCAACATCCATTCTGATAGTGTTTTAAACCGTTTTTCTAATTTTCTATGCTATGGCGTGTCTTGGCACGCTATTTCATGCTGTTTTGAGGTCTTTTCAGCTGTTTTTGAGACATGTCATATTGTGACGATTTTACCTTACTATAGCCTTGCTTTTTGGGT
>NW_024635054.1:0-352 GCF_008729295.1 Plectropomus leopardus
TTGGACATGTCATATTTTGACATTTTTGCCATACTATAGCCTTGCTTCTTTGGTCATTTTTTCGACATGCTATTTTATGGGGTTTCTGGCCATTTTTGGATGTCTTTTCAACATAGCACATTAAAACATGACTCTATGTGCTATTCTACGTGGTTTTCAACAGTTTTTTGGACATGTCATAGTTTGACATTTTTGCCATACTATAGCCTTGCTTCTTTGGTCATTTTTCCGACATGCTATTTTTTTGGTTTCTGGACAGTTTATAAGTGTTTTTTCAACACAGTGTACTAAAACATGACTCTCCATGCTATTCTAAGTGGTTTTTAACTGTTTTTTTGGATATGTCATATTT
>NW_024635055.1:0-706 GCF_008729295.1 Plectropomus leopardus
TTTTTGGGACATGTCAAATTTTGACATTTTTGCCATACTATAGCCTTGCTATCGTGGTCATTTTTTCGACATGCCAAAATATGGTGTTTTTGACCATATTTGCACTTTTAAATGCTTTGGTGTGTCTCAGCACACTATTTTATTTTGTTTTGAGGTATTTTCTGCTGCCTTTGGGGCATGTCAAATTTTGACATTTTTGCCATACTATAGCCTTGCTTTTTTTGGTCATTTTTTCAGCATGCCAAAATATGGTGTTTTTGACCATATTTGCACTTTTAAATGCTATAGCGTATGTCAGTACGCTATTTTATTTTGTTTTGAGGTATTTTCAGCTGTTTTTGGGTCATGTGAAATTTCAACATTTTTGCCATACTATAGCCTTGCTTTTTTGGTCATTTTTTCGACTTGCCAAAATATGGTGTTTTTGACCGTTTTTACACGTTTTAATGCTATGGGGTGTCTCCGCACGGCATTTTATGCTGTTTTGAGGTGTTTACTGCTGCCTTTGGGGCATGTCAAATTTTGACATTTTTGCCATACTATAGCCTTGCTATCGTGGTCATTTTTTCGACATGCCAAAATATGGTGTTTTTGACCATATTTGCACTTTTAAATGCTTTGGTGTGTCTCAGCACACTATTTTATTTTGTTTTGAGGTATTTTCTGCTGCCTTTGGGGCATGTCAAATTTTGACATTTTTGCCATA
>NW_024635056.1:0-388 GCF_008729295.1 Plectropomus leopardus
TTGAGACATGTCATATTTTGACATTTTGCCATACTATAGCCTTGCTTCTTCGGTCATTTTTCTGACATTCAATATCATGTTGTTTTTTGACGTTTTTGCAAAATTCAATGCCATGGCGTCTCTTGGCACGCTATTTTATGCTGTTTTGAGGTGTTTCCAGGTATATTTGGGACATGAAGTTCAAGTTGGTCCAAACTCTGTATCTGTTTGTTTTGCGCATGCGTCAGCGTTTTGCGTGTTTTGAGCGTACGGCCAGTTACTCTGTCATGAACTAACGTTTTTCTCTACTTTTAAAGCGACTTCTTATACTTCTTACTTTTAGACTGTGGTTGTTTTACCTTCATCTTTTAACGAGGTCGAAGATTTTAACCATCGCACGTTTGGGTCT
>NW_024635057.1:0-362 GCF_008729295.1 Plectropomus leopardus
TTTTGCCATACTATAGCCTTTGTTTTTTTGTCCTTTGTTCATCAGGCTTTTTTATTGTGTTTTGTGCTATTTTTTCAACAACCTCTGCTATGTTACAAATGAGGGAGAACAACACAGTAACTGTCTGAATTAACAATAACTTTATTAAAGTTTACACAACAACAGGTAACGAAGATGTTGGTCAGTAGTCAGTAGTGAGGAGTTGGTGTTGGGTGCATGACGTGTGTGGGTGCTAACGTAAACTTTAAGAAAACACAGGATGAAACACAACAGAAACAGTAAAAAAAAGTGCCTGAGGGGTACCAGCTTTCCAGAAGGAAGAGAGAGAGCCATATTGGAATTGGCCAACTTTATATAGACTG
>NW_024635058.1:0-207 GCF_008729295.1 Plectropomus leopardus
TGTTTTTGGGACATGTCAAATTTTGACATTTTTGCCTTACTATAGTCTTGGATTTTTGGTCACTTTTTCGATTTTACAAATTACAGTGTTTTTGACCATTTTTGCAATTTTCTATGCTATGGAGTGTCTTAGTAGACTTTAATAATCTGTTTCCAGCTATTTTGAGCTGTTTTTGGGACATGTCAAATTTTGACATTTTTTCCTTAC
>NW_024635059.1:0-493 GCF_008729295.1 Plectropomus leopardus
TGCTATTTCATGCTGTTTTAAGGTGTTTTCAGCTGTTTTTGGGACATACCATTTTTTGACATTTTTGCCTTACTATAGCCTTGCCTTTTTTTTTTGTCATTTTTTCAACATGCATTTTTTTGCTTTTTTACTCCATTTTTGCAGTAATCTATGCTACAGCGTGTTTTAGCATGCTATTTTATTCTGTTTTGAGGTGTTTTCAGCCGTTTTTCGGGACATGCCATTTTTTGACATTTTTGCCTTATTATAGCCTTGCCTTTTTTTGTCATTTCTTCAGCATGCATTTTTTTTGCTTTTTTACTCCGTTTTTGCAGTAATCTATGCTACAGCGTGTTTTGGCATGCTATTTTATTCTGTTTTGAGGTGTTTTCAGCTGTTTTCGGGACATGCCATTTTTTGACATTTTTGCCTTACTATAGCCTTGCTTTTTTTGTCATTTTTTCAACATGCATTTTTTTGCTTTTTTACTCCGTTTTTGCAACATTCCATGCTA
>NW_024635060.1:0-307 GCF_008729295.1 Plectropomus leopardus
GTTTTTGAAACATTCTATGCTAGGGCATACCTCGGCACGCTCTTTTATGCTGTTTTAAGCTGTTTTCAGCTGTTTTGGGGACATGGCATTTTTTGACATTGTTGCCATACTATAGCCTTGCCTTTTCGGTCATTTTTTCAACATGCATTATTATGGTGTTATTGGATGTTTTTTGAAACATTCTACGCTATGGCGTGTCTCTGCACATACGTTCATGTTATTTTTAGATGTTTTCAGCTGTTTTGGGGACATGACATATTTTGAAATTTTTGCCATACTATAGCCTTGCCTGTTCGGTCATTTTTTC
>NW_024635061.1:0-1911 GCF_008729295.1 Plectropomus leopardus
CTATAGTAAGGCAAAATGTCAAAATTTGACATTTTGCCTTACTATAGTCTTGGATTTTTGGTCAGATTTTCGACATGCCAAATTATGCCGTTTTTGTCTGTTTTTGCAACTTTCTTTGATATAGCGCATATTGGCAGGCTATTCTAAGCTGTTTCCATGTGTTCTCAACAGTTTTTGGGATGTGTCAAATTTTGACATTTTTGCCTTACTATAGTCTTGGATTTATGGTCAGATTTTCCACATGCCAAATTATGCTATTTTGGGCTAATTTTGCAACTTTCTTTGCTATGGCGTGTTTTGGCAGGCTATTCTAAGCTGTTTCCAGCTGCTTTCAACCATTTTTGGGACATGTCAAATTTTGACATTTTGCCTTACTATAGTCTTGGATTTTTGGTCAGGTTTTCCACATGCCACATTATGCCGTTTTGGGCTGTTTTTGCAACTTTCTTTGCGATAGCGCGTTTTGGCAGGGTATTCTAAGCTGTTTCCAGCTGTTTTCAACAGTTTTTGGGACGTGTCAAATTTTGACATTTTGCCTTACTATAGTCTTGGATTTTTGGTCAGATTTTCGACATGCCAAATTATGCCGTTTTTGTCTCTTTTTGCAACTTTCTTTGCTATAGCGCATATTGGCAGGCTATTCTAAGTTGTTTTCAGTTGTTTTCAGCAGTTTTTGGGATGTGTCAAATTTTGACATTTTGCCTTACTATAGTCTTGGATTTGTGGTCAGATTTTCGACATGCCAAATTATGCTGTTTTGGGCTGTTATTGCAACTTTCTTTGCTATGGCGCGTCTCGGCAGGCTATTCTAAGCTGTTTTCAGCTATTTTCAACCATTTTTGGGACGTGTCCAATTTTGACATTTTGCCTTACTATAGTCTTGGATTTTTGGTCAGATTTTCGACATGCCAAATTATGCTGTTTTGGGCTGTTATTGCAACTTTCTTTGCTATGGCGCGTCTCGGCAGGCTATTCTAAGCTGTTTCCAGCTATTTTCAACCATTTTTGGGACGTGTCAAATTTTGACTTTTTGCCTTACTATAGTCTTGGATTTTTGGTCAGATTTTCGACATGCCAAATTATGTTGTTTTGGGCTTTTTTTTGCAAATTTCTTTGCGATGGTGCGTTTTGGCAGGCTATTCTGAGTTGTTTTCAGCTGTTTTCAACAGTTTTTGGGACGTGTCAAATTTAGTTTTGACTTTTTGCCTTACTATAGTCTTGGATTTTTGGTCAGATTTTCGACATGCCAAATTATGCTGTTTTTGGCTGTTTTTGCAACTTTCTTTGCTATTGCGCATTTTGTCAGGGTATTCTAAGTTGTTTTTAGCTGCTTTCAGCCATTTTTGGGACGTGTCAAATTTTGACATTTTGCCTTACTATAGTCTTGGATTTTTGGTCAGATTTTCGACATGCCAAATTATGCTGTTTTGGGCTGTTATTGCAACTTTCTTTGCTATGGCGCGTCTTGGTAGGCTATTCTAAGCTGTTTTCAGCTATTTTCAACCATTTTTGGGACGCGTCAAATTTGACATTTTGCCTTACTATAGTCTTGGATTTTTGATCAGATTTTCCACATGCCAAATTATGCCGTTTTTGTCTGTTTTTGCAACTTTCTTTGATATAGCGCATATTGGCAGGCTATTCTAAGCTGTTTCCAGCTGCTTTCAACCATTTTTGGGACATGTCAAATTTTGACATTTTGCCTCTTGGATTTTTGGTCAGATTTTCGACATACCAAATTATGGTATTTTGGGCTCATTTTGCAACTTTCTTTGCTATGGCGTGTGTTGGCAGGCTATTCTAAGTTGTTTTCAGCTGTTTTCAATCGTTTTTGGGATGTGTCAAATTTTGACATTTTGCCTTACTATAGTCTTGGATTTTTGGTCAGATTTTCGACATGCCAAATTATGC
>NW_024635062.1:0-400 GCF_008729295.1 Plectropomus leopardus
ATTTTTGCCATACTATAGTCTTGCTTCTTTGGTCATTTTTTCGACATCGCATTTCATGGTATTGTTGGCGTTTTTTGCAACTTTCAGTGCTATGGCATTTCTTAGCACGCTATTTTATGCTGTTTTGAGGTGTTTTCATCTGTTTTTGAGACATGTCAAATTTTGACATTTTTGCCATACTATAGCCTTGCTTTTTTGGTCATTTTTTTCGACATCCCATATTATGGTGTTTTGGGCTTTTTTTCCAACTTTCAATGCTATGGTGTGTCTCAGCACGCTATTTTATGCTGTTTTGAGGTGTTTTCAGCTGTTTTTGGGACATGTCAAATTTTGACATTTTTGCCATACTATAGCCTTGCTTTTTTGGTCATTTTTTTGACATCCCAAATTATGGTGTTTT
>NW_024635063.1:0-375 GCF_008729295.1 Plectropomus leopardus
TTGGGACGTGTCATATTTTGACATTTTTGCCATACTATAGCCTTGCTATTTCGATCATATTTTCGACATGCTATATTTTTGTGTTTTTGCCGATTTTTGCAACTTTCTATGCTATGGCATGTCTAAGCACGCTATTTTATGCTGTTTTGAGGTGTTTTTAACTGTTTTTGGGACATGTCAAATTTTGACATTTTTGCCACACTATAGCCTTGGTTTTTTGGTCATTTTTTCAACATGCTATATTTTGATGTTTTTGGTCTTATTTGGACTTTTAAATGGTATGGCGTGTCTCAGCATGCTATAATCTGTTGTTTTGAAATGTTTTCACTTATTTTTGGGACATGTCAAATTTTGACATTTTTGCCATACTATAGC
>NW_024635064.1:0-551 GCF_008729295.1 Plectropomus leopardus
AAAAGGCAAGGCTATAGTATGGCAAAAAATGTCAAAATTGACATTTTTTGCCATACTATAGCCTTGCCTTTTCGGTCATTTTTTCAACATGCATTATTTTGGTGTTTTTGGCCGTTTTTGCAATATTCTATGCTCTAACGTGTCTCGCAACGCTATTTTATGCTGTTTTGAGGTGTTTTAGGCTCATTTTGCGACATGTCAATTTTGACATTTTTTGCCATACTATAGCCTTTCCTTTTCGGTCATTTTTTCAACATGCATTATTTTGGTGTTTGTGGCCGTTTTTGCAACATTCTATGCTATAGCGTGTGTTGGCACGCTATTTAATGCTGTTTTGAGGTATTTTGAGGTGTTTTTGAGACATGTCAATTTTGACATTTTTTGCCATAGCCTTGCCTTTTCGGTCATTTTTTCAACATGCATTATTTTGGTGTTTGTGGCCGTTCTAGCAAAATCCTATGCTATAGCGTGTGTTGGCACGCTATTTAATGCTGTTTTGAGGTATTTTGAGGTGTTTTTTGAGACATGTCAATTTTGACATTTTTTGCCAT
>NW_024635065.1:0-512 GCF_008729295.1 Plectropomus leopardus
CAAAATTCTATGCTATGACGTGTTTCGGCATGCTATTTTATGCTGTTTATAGGAGTTTTCAGCTGTTTTTTTTGACTTACAATATTTTTGCTTTTTGGATCATTTTTTGGACATGTGTTTTTATGGTGTTTTGGGCAGTTTTTGCAAAATTCTATGGTATTGCGTTTGTTGGCACACTATTTTACGCTGTTTTGAGGTTTTTTCAGCAGTTTTTGGAATATAAAATAGCGTGCCGAACCATGAAAAAGCATAGAATGCTGCAAAAATTGCCAATAACCCCATAATAATGCATGTCAAAAAAATGACCGAAAAAGCAAGGCTATAGTAAGGCAAAAATGTCAAAATATGACATGTCCCAAAAACAGATGAAAACACCTCAAAACAGCATAAAATAGCGTGCCAAGAAACGCCATAGCATAGAATTTTGCAAAAACTGCCCAAAACACGTTAATAACACATGTCCAAAAAATGAGCCAAAAAGCAAGGCTATAGTAAGGCAAAAATGTCAAAAT
>NW_024635066.1:0-422 GCF_008729295.1 Plectropomus leopardus
TCAAAATTTGACATTTTTCGCCATACGGTTTGTGTCAATTTTTTTGACACGCTATTTTTTAAGCTTGTTGTCCTTTTTTTGACATGTTATACTATGGAGCATCTTTACAGGCTATAAACGGTGGTTTTCAGCCGTTTTTGGAACATGTCAAAATTTGACATTTTTGGCCTTACTATAGCCTTGCTTTTTGGGTCATTTTTTTTGACATGCCCAATTTTCTGGGATTTTGACAGTTTTAACAAATTCTATGCCATGGTGTGTCTCAGCACACTATTTAATGCAGTTTTCAGTTGTTTAGCGCTGTTTCTGAAAAATGTCATTTTTTAAAATATTTTTGGCCTTACTATAGCCTTGCTTTTTGGGTCATATTTTTGATATTCCCCCTCCCTGAGCTACCACCTTATCGTGGTGGAGGGGTTTGC
>NW_024635067.1:0-832 GCF_008729295.1 Plectropomus leopardus
ACATTTTTGCCATACTATAGCCTTGCCTTTTTGTTCATTTTTTTCAAGATTCTATATCATGTTGTTTTTGGCCTTTTTTGCAACTTTTTATGCTATGGCGTGTCTCTGCACGCTATTTTCTTCTGTTTTGACGTGTTTTCAGCTGTTTTTGGGACGTGTCATATTTTGACATTTTTGCCATACTATAGCCTCGCCTTTTCGATCATTTTTTTCAATATGCTATATCATGTTGATTTTGGCCTTTTTTGCAACTTTCTATGCAATGGTGTGTCTTGGCAGGCTGTTTCCTGTTGTTTTGAGGTGTTTTTAGCTGTTTTTGGGACGTGTCATATTTTGACATTTTTACCATACTATAGCCTTGCCTTTTTGGTCATTTTTTCAACATGTTGTATTGTGGTGTTTTTGGCCATTTTTGTAACTCTCCATGCTATGGCTTGTCTCAGCACGCTATTTTATGCCGTTTTGAGGTGTTTTCAGCTGTTTTTGGGACGTGTCATATTTTGACATTTTTGCCATACTATAGCCTTGCTTTTCCGGTCATTTTTTTCTACATGTTGTATCATGGTGTTTTTGGCCATTTTTGCAACTTTCTATGGTATGGTGTGTGAATGCACGCTGTTTTCCTCTGTTTTGAGGTGTTTTCAGCTGTTTTTGGGATGTGTCATATTTTGACATTTTTGCCATACTATAGCCTTGCCTTTTCGATCATTTTTTCAATATGCTATATCATGTTGTTTTTGGCCTTTTTTGCAACTTTCTATGCTATGTTGTGTCTCGGCACGCAATTTCCTGTTGTTTTGAGGTGTTTTTAGCTGTTTTTGGGACGTGTCAT
>NW_024635068.1:0-271 GCF_008729295.1 Plectropomus leopardus
ACGGTGTTATTGTTTAAACATTCTAGACTATTATGTGACTCGTCATGCTAAACTATGTGGTTTCCAGCAGTTTTTGGGACATGTCATATTTTGACGTTTTTGCCATACTATAGCCTTGCTTGTTTGGTCATTTTTCTGACATTCAAAATTGTGGTGTTTTTGCACGTTTTTGCAAAATTCTATGCTATGGCGTCTCTTGGCACGCTATTTTATGCTGTTTTGAAGTGTTTTCAGGTATATTTCGGACATGTCATATTTTGACGTTTTTGCC
>NW_024635069.1:0-644 GCF_008729295.1 Plectropomus leopardus
TTTTCAGCAGTTTTTGGGACATTATATATTTTGACATTTTTGCCATACTATAGCCTTGCTTTTTCGGTCATTTTTTCAACATGCATTATTATGGTGTTTTTGACTGTTTTTGCAAAATTCTATGCTATGGCGTGACTTGGCAGGCTATTTTATGCTAGTTTGGAGGTTTTTTCAGGCGTTTTGGGGACATGTCAAATTTTGACTTTTTTGCCATACTATAGCCTTGCTTTTTTGGCCATTTTTTCAACATGCCATTTCATGGACTTTTTTACCGTTTTTGCAATATTCTTTGCTATGGCCTGTCTTGACAAGTTATTTTATGCTATTTTAAGGTGTTTTCAGCAGTTTTTGGGACTTGTTAAATTTTGAAATTTTTGCCATAGTATAGCCTTGCTTTTTCGGCCATTTTTTCACCACGCATTATCATGGTGTTTTTGGCGGTTATTGCATTGTTCCATTCTATGGCGTGACTTGGCAGGTTATTTTCTGCTGTTTTAATGTGTTTTAAGCTTTTTTTGGGACATGACATATTTTGACATTTTTGCCATACTATAGCCTTGCTTTTTCTGTCATTTTTTCAACATGCATTATTATGGCGTTTTTGACTGTTTTTGCAAAATTCTATGCTATGGCGTGACTTGGCA
>NW_024635070.1:0-413 GCF_008729295.1 Plectropomus leopardus
AAGGCTGACCAGGTAGTTTACAAACTAACTATTTATGTATTTACAAATTTATTTTTTCGTTTTCTAGTGACCTGATAAAAACAGAGTGAAACAAAAATGTTGTCTTGTAGCTTATATTTGGCTAGAGGAGAAGAGGGACAAGAAACTGACTGAGTGTGTGAGTGAGACTGACTGAAACAGAGAGAACTGTGTGAGGGATTTTGGGGTGTGAAATTAAAAAAAAGGGGGGGGGGGTATTTAAACAAAAAAAAAACATCTCTGCTGTAACTGTACAAAATCATCATCTGTGATTAGTCGTAAGCTGCACACGCGTGATTCATTTGCAGGGCAGACAGCTCTCGCTCAGAGTGGTCACGGAGTCCACTGCAGGTTGGGACTGCAGCGCTGCTGGTCAGACATGCTGCATGAGTGCT
>NW_024635071.1:0-459 GCF_008729295.1 Plectropomus leopardus
CAGGATCCTGGCATAGGATCCTGGGGAGTCCAGGTGCTGGAGGATGAAATGCAAGGCCAGGTTAACTGCATCATCTACAGACCTGTTGGCTCTGTAGGCAAACTGTAGGGGGTCCAGGTGTGAGTCAGTAATGTCTTTGATGTGTGGAAGCATGAGGCGCTCAAGTGACTTCATAACCACAGAGGTCAAGGCGACGGGTCTGTAGTCATTGAGACCTGTTGTCCCCAGCTTCTTGGGAACAGGGATGATTGTGGAGGCCTTGAAGCAGGCCGGTACGTGGCATGTCTCCAGTGAGGTGTTGAAAATGTCTGTGAACACTGGAGACAGCTGATCAGCACAGTGCTTCAGGGTGGATGGAGAGACAGAGTCCGGCCCACTTGCTTTGCGGGGTTCTGCCTCTTGAACAGTCTGTTGACACCTTTCTCCATCCAGGAGAAGGATGTCAACAGACTGTTCAAG
>NW_024635072.1:0-1316 GCF_008729295.1 Plectropomus leopardus
CATGCTATATTTTGGTGTTTTTGATGGTTTTTGCAACACACTTTGCTATAGCGTGTCTCTACATGCTATTTTATGCTGTTTTGAGGTGTTTTCAGCTGTTTTTGAGACATGTCATATTTTGCCAATTTTTGCCATACTATAGCCTTGCTTTTTCGGTCACTTTTTCAACATGCTATATTTTGGTGTTTTTGATGGTTTTTGCAACATACTTTGCTATGGCGTGTCTCTAAATGCCTTTTTACGCTGTTCTGAGGTGTTTTCAGCTGTTTTTGAGACATGTCATATTTTAACTTTTTTGCCATACTATAGGCTTGCTTTTTCGGTCATTTTTTCAGCATGCTATATTTTGGTGTTTTTGGCCGTTTTTGCAACATACTTTGCTATGGCATGTCTTGGCACGCTATTTTATGCTGTTTTGAAGTGTTTTCAGCTGTTTTTGAGACATGTCATATTTTGCCAATTTTTGCCATACTATAGCCTTGCTTTTTCGGTCACTTTTTCAACATGCTATATTTTGGTGTTTTTGGCCATTTTTGCGACGTACTTTGCTATGGCGTGTCTCTAAATGCATTTTTATGCTGTTCTGAGGTGTTTTCAGCTGTTTTTGAGACATGTCATATTTTGCCAATTTTTGCCATACTATAGCCTTGCTTTTTCGGTCACTTTTTCAACATGCTATATTTTGGTGTTTTTGATGGTTTCTGCAACATACTTTGCTATGGCATGTCTCTACATGCTATTTTATGCTGTTTTGAGGTGTTTTCAGCTGTTTTTGAGAGATGTCATATTGTAACTTTTTTGCCATACTATAGCCTTGCTTTTTCGGTCACTTTTTCAACATGCTATATTTTGGTATTTTTGGCCATTTTTGCAACACACTTTGTTATATTGTGTCTTGGCACACTATTTTATGCTGTTTTGAAGTGTTTTCAGCTATTACTGAGACATGTCATATTTTAACTTTTTTGCCATACTATAGCCTTGCTTTTTCGGTCGTTTATTCAACATGCTATATTTTGGTGTTTTTGGCCATTTTTGCAACATACTATGATATGGCATGTCTCGGCATGCTATTTTATGCTGTTTTGAGGTGTTTTCAGCTGTTTTTGAGACATGTCATATTTTGCCAATTTTTGCCATACTATAGCCTTGCTCTTTCGGTCATTTTTTCAACATGCTATATTTTGGTGTTTTGGCCGTTGTTGCAACATACTTTGCTATGGCGCGTCTTGGCATGCAATTTTATGCTGTTTTGAAGTGTTTCCAGCTGTTTTTGAAACATGTCACATTTTGCCAATTTTTGCCATACTATAGCC
>NW_024635073.1:0-412 GCF_008729295.1 Plectropomus leopardus
TGTCACCCATGGCAAACAGGTCCTAGGGGAGGGACCAGACAAAGTGTAGCTCACAAGACCCCTATGATGACATCAATCAATGGTTCGGAGTTCCCTTCGCCCGGACGCGGGTCACCGGGGCCCCCCCCTGGAGCCAGGCCTGGGGGTGGGGCTCGATGGCGAGCGCCTGGTGGCCGGGCCTTTACCCATGGGGCCCGGCCGGGCACAGCCTGAAGAGGTGACATGGGACCTCCTTCCCGTGGGCTCACCACCCGTAGGAGGAGCCGTAAGGGTCGGGTGCAATGTGAGCTGGGCGGCAGCCGAAGGCGGGGACCTTGGCGGTCCGATCCTCGGCTGCAGAAGCTAGTTCTGGGGACGTGGAATGTCACCTCTCTGGTGGGGAAGGAGCCTGAGCTGGTGCGCGAGGTTGAGA
>NW_024635074.1:0-304 GCF_008729295.1 Plectropomus leopardus
ATTGTTTGCTAAACTGTGACACTGTGTTTTCAATGTTGTGAAGAATAGAAAGAGGTATTTAAGGTATTAGGTTTGTGGATGTTTATCTGTGTCTGTGCTTTACAATTCAGAGGTGCGGAGTTGGAGTCAGCAACTATTGCATCCCAGGTCCAAAGAGATATAGAACGTCGCAGCTAACAGAGGTATGGTGACATAGCTCAGAGGGTTAAGGCGCTTGCTCTGTGTCCGGGTGATAGAGGGTTCGAGTCTTGCTCACGGCAGGGGAGCTGTGAGAACAGAGCAAAGCGCGGAGCGCGTAACGCGT
>NW_024635075.1:0-235 GCF_008729295.1 Plectropomus leopardus
AGCTGTTTTTAGAAAATGCCATTTTTTGACATTTTTGCCATACTATAGTCTTGCTTTTTGGGGTCATTTTTTCCACATGCCAAATTATTGGGTCTTTGTCCCTTTTTGCGTTTTTCTTTGCTACAGGTTGTTTCTACAAACTATTTCATGTGGTTTAACATGTTTTTTAGCTGTTTTTAGAAAAGGCCATTTTTTGACATTTTTGCCATACTATAGCCTTGCTTTCTGGGTCATT
>NW_024635076.1:0-584 GCF_008729295.1 Plectropomus leopardus
TGGGACATGTCATATTTTGACATTTTTGCCATACTATAGCCTTGCTTTTTTGGTCATTTTTTCCACATGCCAAATGTGGGTGTTTTGGGCTGTTTTTGCAACTTTCTTTGCTATGGCATGTCTTGGAAGGCTATTTTATGTTGGCTAATGTGGTTTTTAGCTGTTTTTGGGACATGTGATATTTTGACATTTTTGCCATACTATAGCCTTGCTTTTTTGGTCATTTTTTCCACATGCCAAATTTGGGTGTTTTGGACCGTTTTTGCAAATTTCTTTGCTATGGCATGTCTTGGAAGGCTATTTTATGTGGGCTAAAGTGGTTTTTAGCTGTTTTTTGGACATGTCATATTTTGACGTTTTTGCCATACTATAGCCTTGCTTTTTTGGTCATTTTTTCCACATACCAAATTATGCTGTTTTTGGCCTTTTTTGCAACTTTCTTTGTTATGGCATGTCTCCACAGGCTATTTTCTGTGGTTTAAAGTGGTTTTTAGCTGTTTTTGGGACATGTCATATTTTGACATTTTTGCCATACTATAGCCTTGCTTTTTCGGTCATTTTTTCTGCATGCCAAATTATGCTGT
>NW_024635077.1:0-446 GCF_008729295.1 Plectropomus leopardus
TTCTGAGTTGTTTTTAGCTGTTTTTGGAACGTGGCATTTTTTGACATTTTTGCCATACTATAGCCTTGCATTTACGGTCATTTTTTTCAACATGCTATAATTTTGTGTTTTTGGCTGTTTTTGCAGGAATCTATACTATGGCAAGCTTTGGCATGTTATTTTAGATGGTTTTCAGTTGTCTTTAGCTGGTTTTGGAACGTGGCATTTTTTGACATTTTTGCCATACTATAGCCTTGCATTTTTGGTCATTTTTTCAACATGCTATATTATCGTGTTTTGCCAGTTTTTGCAAAATTCTATGCTATGGCATGCTTTAGCAAGTTATTTTAGATGATTCTGAGTTGTTTTTAGCTGTTTTTGGAACATGCCATTTTTTGATATTTTTGCCATACTATACCATTCCTGTCAATGATATCACAAAGGGCTACTGCTGCTGATTCATGAAC
>NW_024635078.1:0-362 GCF_008729295.1 Plectropomus leopardus
GGAGCAGCGGCTCTACTCCGAGCTCCTCCTGGATGACCGAGCTTCTCGCCCTATCTCTAAGGGAGAGCCCAGCCACCCTACGGAGGAAGCTCATTTCGGCCGCTTGTACCCGCGATCTTGTTCTTTCGGTCACTGACCAAAGCTCGTGACCGTAGGTGAGGGTAGAAACAAAGATCGACCGGTAAATCGAGAGCTTTGCCTTTCGGCTCAGCTCCCTCTTCACCACGACAGATCGGTGCAGAGTCAGACTGTCAACTGTCAATCTCCCGCTCCATCCTTCCCTCACTCGTGAACAAGACCCCGAGGTACTTAAAGTCCTCCACTTGGGGCAGGATTTCGTCCCCAATCTGGAGGGGGCACTC
>NW_024635079.1:0-261 GCF_008729295.1 Plectropomus leopardus
TTTGAGATGTTTTCAGCTGTTTTTGGGACATGTCATATTTTGACATTTTTGCCATACTATAGCCTTGCCTTTTCGGTCACTTTTTGGACATGCATTACTTTCCTTGTTTTTTAGCCGTTTATGCAACATTCTATGCTATGGTGTGTCTTGGCAGGCTATTTTATGCTGTTTTGAGATGTTTTCAGCTGTTTTTGGGACATGTCATATTTCAAATTTTTTGCCATACTATAGCCTTGCCTTTTCGGTCACTTTTTGGACATG
>NW_024635080.1:0-252 GCF_008729295.1 Plectropomus leopardus
TTGCTTTTTTGGCCATTTTTTGGACATGCCATATTATGTTGTTTTTGACCATTTTTTGAACGTTTTAATGCTATGGCGTTTCTCAGCATGCTATTTTATGCTGTTTTGAGATGTTTTCAGCTGTTTTTGGGACGTGTCAAATTTTGACAATTTTGCCATACTATAGCCTTGCTTTTTTGGTCATTTTTTGGACATGCTATATTATGTTGTTTTTGGCCATTTTTGCACGTTTTAATGCTATGGCGTGTCTCA
>NW_024635081.1:0-394 GCF_008729295.1 Plectropomus leopardus
TGGGAAATGTCATTTTTTGACATTTTTGCCTTACTATAGCCTTGCATGTTGGGTTGTTTTTTCCACATTCAATAGTGTAGTGTTCTTGGCTAGTTTTGCAACATTCAATGCCATGGTGTGTCTTGACACACTATTTTATACAGCTTTGAGCTTTTTTCAGGTATTTTTGGAACATGTCATTTTTTGACATTTTTGCCTTACTATAGCCTTGCATTTTGGGTCGTTTTTTCCACATTCAATACTATAGAGTTTTTGGTCGTTTTTGCAACATTCAATGCCATGGTGTGTCTTGACACTCTGTTTAATGCAGTTTTTAGCTGTTTTCAGGTATTTTTGGAACTTGTCATTTTTTGACATTTTTGCCTTACTATAGCCTTGCATTTTGGGTCATTTT
>NW_024635082.1:0-379 GCF_008729295.1 Plectropomus leopardus
TTTTGCCATACTATAGCCTTGCCTTTTTGGTCAATTTTTCAACATGCATTTTTATTGTGTTTTGGGCCGTTTTTGCAACTTTCTTTGCTATGGCATGTTTCGTCAGGCTATTTAAAGCTGTTTTGAGGTGTTTTTAATTGTTTTTGGGATGTGTCATATTTTGACATTTTTGCCATACTATAGCCTTGCCTTTTTGGTCATTTTTTCAACATGTGTTTTTATTGTGTTTTCGGGCGTTTTTGCAACTTTCTATGCTATGGCATGTCTCGTGGCAGTATATTCTGCTGTTTTGAAGTGTTTTTAGCTGTTTTTGGTATGTGTCATATTTTGACATTTTTGCCATACTATAGCCTTGCCTTTTTGGCCATTTTTTCAACAT
>NW_024635083.1:0-1028 GCF_008729295.1 Plectropomus leopardus
TTTGCCTTACTATAGTCTTGGATTTTTGGTCATATTTTCGACATGTCGAATAATGCTGTTTTTGGCTTTTTTTGCAACTTTCTTTGCTATGGCGTGCCTTGGCAGGTTATTCTACGCTATTTAAAGCTGTTTTCAACACATTTTGGAAGATGCCAAATTTTGACATTTTTGCCTTACTATAGTCTTGGATTTTCGGTCATGTTTTCGTCAAGCCAAATTATGCTGTTTTGGGCTCATTTTGGAACTTTCTTTGCTATGGCGTGTCTTGGCAGGGTATTCTAAGCTATTTAAAGCTTTTTTCAACACTTTTTGGGACATGCCAAATTTTGACATTTTTGCCTTACTATAGCCTTGGATTTTCGGTCATGTTTTCGACATGCCAAATTATGCTGTTTTGGGCTCTTTTTGCAACTTTCTTTGCTATGGCGTGTCTTGGCAGGCTATTCTAAGCTGTTTAAAGCTGTTTTCAACACTTTTTGGGACATGCCAAATTTTGAAATTTTTGCCTTACTATAGTCTTGGATTTTCGGTCATGTTTTCGACATGCCAAATTATGCTGTTTTGGGCTCTTTTTGCAACTTTCTTTGCTATGGCGTGTCTTGGCAGGCTATTCTAAGCTATTTAAAGCTGTTTTCAACACTTTTTGGGACATACCAAATTTTTAAATTTTTGCCTTACTATAGCCTTGGATTTTCGGTCATGTTTTCGACATGCCAAATTATACTGTTTTGGGTTGTTTTTGCAACTTTCTTTGCTATGGCATGTCTTGGCAGGCTATTCTAAGCTATTCTAAGCTGTTTTCAACACTTTTTGCGACATGTCAAATTTTGACATTTTTGCCTTACTATAGGCTTGGATTTTTGGTCATATTTTCGACATGCCAAATTATGCTGTTTTGGGCTCATTTTGCAACTTTCTTTGCTATGGCGTGTCTTGGCAGGCTATTCTAAGCTGTTTCCAGCTGTTTTCAACACTTTTTGGGACATGCCAAATTTTGACATTTTTGCCTTACTATAGTCTTGGATTTT
>NW_024635084.1:0-241 GCF_008729295.1 Plectropomus leopardus
CTTTTGGCAACTTTTTCTTAATATGGCGTGTTTTTGCAGGCTCTTCTAACCTGTTTAAAGCTGTTTTGAGCTGTTTTGGGGATTTGTCATATTTCAACATTTTTGCCTTACTATATCCTTGCATTTTGGGTCATTTTTTGGACATGCTAAATTATGTTGTTTTTGGCCCTTTTGGCAACTTTCTGTACTATGGCGTGTTTTTGCAGGCTATTCTAAGCTGTGTAAAGCTATATTGAGCTGT
>NW_024635085.1:0-398 GCF_008729295.1 Plectropomus leopardus
TTTTAATGCTGTGCCGTGTCTCAGCACGCTATTTCATGTTGTTTTGACGTGTTTTCAGCTGTCTTTGAGACGTGTCAAATTTTGACACTTTTGCCATACTATAGCCTTGCTTTTTTTGTCTTTTTTTGACTTTCTAAACAATGTTGTTTTTGGCCATATTTGCATGTGTTAATGGAACGGCGTATATACGTGCACTATTTCATGCTGTTTTAAGGTGTTTTCAGCTGTTTTTGGGACATGTCAAATTTTGACATTTTTGCCATACTATAGCCTTGCTTTTTTTGTCATTTTTTCGACATGCTAAAATATGTTTTTTTTTTTACCATATTTGCATGTTTTAATGATATGGCATGTCTCAGCACGCTATTTTATGCTGATTTGAAGTATTTTCAGCTGTT
>NW_024635086.1:0-439 GCF_008729295.1 Plectropomus leopardus
TGTGCATGTTTAAATGCTATGGTGTGTCTCAGCACGCTATTTTATGCAGTTTTGAGGTGATTTAAGCTGTTTTTGGGATGTCATTTTTGACATTTTTGCCATACTATAGCCTTGCTTTTTTGGTCATTTTTCGGACATTGTAAATTATGCTGTTTTTTGGCCATTTTTGCATGTTTAAATGCTATGGTGTGTCTCAGCGCGTTATTTAATGCTGTTTTGAGGTGTTTAAAGCAGTTTTTGGGACATGTCATTTTTTGCCATTTTTGCCATACTATAGCCTTGCTTTTTTTCGTCATTTTTGGAGATGCTATTTCATATTGTTTTTGGCCATTTGTGCATGTTTAAATGCTATGACGTATCTCAGCACGCTATTTCATGCAGTTTTGAGGTGATTTAAGCTGTTTTTGGGACATGTCATTTTTGACATTTTTGCCATACT
>NW_024635087.1:0-472 GCF_008729295.1 Plectropomus leopardus
AGCCTTGCATTTTTGGTTATTTTTTGGACATGCTAAATTCTGTTGTTTTTTTGTCCTTTTGGCAACTTTCTTTGCTATGGCGTGTTTTTGCAGGCTATTCTAAGCTGTTTAAAGCTGTATTGAACTGTTTTTGGGATGTGCCAAATTTTGACATTTTTGCCTTACTATAGCCTTGCTTTTTTGTTCATTTTTTCAACATGCTAAATTATGTTGTTTTTGGCCCTTTTGGCAACTTTTTCTTAATATGGCGTGTTTTTGCAGGCTATTCTAAGCTATTTAAAGCTGTATTGAACTGTTTTTAGGATGTGCCAAATTTTGATGTTTTTGCCTTACTATAGCCTTGCTTTTTTGTTCATTTTTTCAGCATGCTAAATTATGTTGTTTTTGGCCCTTTTGGCAACTTTTTCTTAATATGGCGTGTTTTTGCAGGCTCTTCTAACCTGTTTAAAGCTTTTTTGAGCTGTTTTGGGGA
>NW_024635088.1:0-329 GCF_008729295.1 Plectropomus leopardus
TTTGGGACATGTCATTTTTTTGACATTTTTGCCATACTATAGCCTTGGTTTTTGGTCATTTTTTTGACGTGCCATATCATGTTGTTTTTAGCCATTTTTGCAACTTTCTATGCTATGGCGTGTTTTGTCACGCAATTTAATGACGTTTTAAGCAGTTTTCATCTGTTTTTGTGACATGTCATTTTTTGACATTTTTGCCATACTATAGCCTTGCTTTTTGGGTCATTTTTTTCGACATGCCATATTATGTCGTTTTCAGCCATTTTTGCAACTTTCTATACTATGGCGTGTTTTCTCACGTAATTTAAAGAGGTTTTAAGCAGTTTTCA
>NW_024635089.1:0-243 GCF_008729295.1 Plectropomus leopardus
TGCACTACTATGGTGTTTTTGGCCATTTTTCCAACAAACTATGCTATGGCGTGTCTCTGCACGCTATTTTATGTTGTTTTGAGATGTTTTCAGCTGTTTTTGGGACATGTCATTTTTTGACATTTTTGCCTTACTATAGCCTTGCCTTTTTGGTCATTTTTTAAACATGCACTTCTGTGGTGTTTTTTTTTGCCATTTTTTGCAAAAAACTATGCCATGGCGTGTCTCTGCACACTATTTTAT
>NW_024635090.1:0-238 GCF_008729295.1 Plectropomus leopardus
TGGGACATGTCACATTTTGACATTTTTGCCTTACTATAGCCTTGCTTTTTTGGGTCATTTTTTTGGACTTGCTATATTATGGTGTTTTTGCCCATTTTTGCAACTTTCTTTACTATGGCGTATCTGGGCACGCTATTTTAGGTGGTTTTCAACTGTTTTGAGCTGTTTTTGGGACATGTCAAATTTTGACATTTTTGCCTTACTATAGCCTTGCTTTTTTGGGTCATTTTTTCAACTT
>NW_024635091.1:0-368 GCF_008729295.1 Plectropomus leopardus
AAGCCATTTTTGGAACGTGGCATATTTTGACATTTTTGCCATACTATTTTTGCCTTTTTGGTCATTTTTTGGACATGCATTATTGGGGCTTTTTTGGCCATTTTTGTAAAGTTCTTTGCTATGGCGTGATTCAGCACGCTATTTTAAGCTGTTTAGAGGTGTTTTCAACCATTTTTGGAACGTGGCACATTTTGACATTTTTGCCATACTATAGCCTTGCCTTTTCGGTCATTTTTGGACATGCATTATTGGGGTGTTTTTGGCCATTTTTGGAAAGTTCTTTGCTATGGCGTGATTCAGCACGCTATTTTAAGCTGTTTAGAGGTGTTTTCAACCATTTTTGGAACGTGGCATATTTTGACATTTTT
>NW_024635092.1:0-671 GCF_008729295.1 Plectropomus leopardus
GCGCGTTTTTGCAAGATTCTATGCTATGGCATCTCTTGGCACGCTATTTTATTCTGTTTTGAGGCGTTTACAGCTGTTTTTGGGACATGTCATATCTTGACATTTTTGCCATACTATAGCCTTGCTTTTTCGGTCATTTTTCTGACATTCAAAATTCTGCAGTTTTTTGATGTTTTTGCAAAAGTCTATGCTGTGGTGTCTCTTGGCACGCTATTTTATTCTGTTTTGAGGTGTTTCCAGCAGTTTTTGGGACATATCATATTTTGACGTTTTTGCCATACTATAGCCTTGCTTTTTCCGTGATTTTTCTTACATTCAAAATTGTGGTGTTTTTGCGCCTTTTTGCAAAATTCTATGCTATGGCCTCTCTTTGCATGCTATTTCATGATGTTTTCAGGCGTTTCCAGCAGTTTTTGAGACATGTCACATTTTGACATTTTTGCCATACTATAGCCTTGCTTTTTCCGTCATTTTTCTGACATTCAAAATTCTGGTGTTTTTTGACGTTTTTGCAAAATTCTATGCGATGGCGTCTCTTTGCATGCTATTTTATGCTATTTTGAGGTGTTTCCAGGTATTTTTGGGACATGTCATATTTTGACGTTTTTGCCATACTATAGCCTTGCTTTTTCGGTCATTTTTCTGACATTCAAAATTGTGGTGTTTTTGCG
>NW_024635093.1:0-207 GCF_008729295.1 Plectropomus leopardus
ATCATTCTATGCCATGGCGTGTTTCGGCACGCTATTTTATGCAGTTTTCAACAGTTTTAAGCTGTTTTTGGGACGTGTCTTTTATTTACATTTTTCGCCTTACTATAGTCTTGCTTTTTCGGTCATTTTTTTGACATGCTGTATTCTGTTGTTTTTTGCTGTTGTTGCATCATTCTATGCCATGGCGTGTTTCGGCACGCTATTTTA
>NW_024635094.1:0-1831 GCF_008729295.1 Plectropomus leopardus
TACTATAGCCTTGCTTTCTGGGTCATTTTTTTCGATGTTCCAAAATATGGTGTTTTTTGCCATTTTTGCAGAATTCTATGCTATGGCGTGTCTTTGCACGCTATTTAACACACTTTTCAGTCATTTTCAGCACTTTTTGGAAAATGCCCATTTTTGGCATTTTTGCCTTACTATAGCCTTGCTTTCTCGGTCATTTTTTTGACATTCCAAAATATGGTGTTTTTTGCCATTTTTTCAGCATTCTATGCTATGGCGTGTCTTTGCACGCTATTTAAAGCAGTTTTCAGGTGTTTTCAGCGCTTTTTGGAAAATGTCCATTTTTGGTATTTTTGCCATACTATAGCCTTGCTTTCTGGGTCATTTTTTCGATGTTCCAAAATATGGTGTTTTTTGCTATTTTTGCAAAATTCTATGCAATGGCGTGTCTTTGCACGCTATTTAACACACTTTTCAGTCATTTTCAGCACTTTTTGGAAAATGTCCATTTTTGGCATTTTTGCCTTACTATAGCCTTGCTTTCTGGGCCAGTTTTTAGACATTCCAAAAAATAGTGTTTTTTGCAATTTTTGCAGCATTCTATGCTATGGCGTGTCTTTGCACGCTATTTAAAGCAGTTTTCAGGTGTTTTCAACTGTTTTTGGGAAATGCCCTTTTTTGACATTTTTGCCTTACTATAGCCTTGCTTTCTGGGTAATTTTTTCGATGTTCCAAAATATGGTGTTTTTTGCTATTTTTGCAAAATTCTATGCTATGGCGTATCTTTGCACAGTATTTAACACACTTTTGAGTCATTTTCAGAAATTTTTGGAAAATGTCCTTTTTTGACATTTTTGCCATACTATAGCCTTGCTTTCTGGGTCATTTTTTTGACATTCCAAAATATGGTGTTTTTTGCCATTTTTGCAGCATTCTATGTTATGGCGTGTCTTTGCACGCTATTTAAAGCGGTTTTCAGGTGTTTTCAGCAGTTTTTGGAAAATGTCCATTTTTGGCATTTTTGCCATACTATAGCCTTGCTTTCTGGGCCAGTTTTTAGACATTCCAAAAAATAGTGTTTTTTGCAATTTTTTCAGCATTCTATGCTATGGCGTGTCTTTGCACGCTATTTAAAGCAGTTTTCAGGTGTTTTTACCCGTTTTTGGGAAATGCCTTTTTTGGCCATTTTTGCCATACTATAGCCTTGCTTTCTGGGTCATTTTTTCGATGTTCCAAAATATGGTGTTTTTTTCCTATTTTTGCAAAATTCTATGCTATGGCGTATCTTTGCACACTATTTAACACACTTTTGAGTCATTTTCAGAAGTTTTTGGAAAATGTCCTTTTTTGGCATTTTTGCCATACTATAGCCTTGCTTTCTGGGCCAGTTTTTAGACATTCCAAAAAATAGTGTTTTTTGCAATTTTTGCAGCATTCTATGCTATGGCGTGTCTTTGCACGCTACTTAAAGCGGTTTTCAGTCATTTTCAGCACCTTTTGGAAAATGTCCATTTTTGGCATTTTTGCCTTACTATAGCCTTGCTTTCTGGGTCATTTTTTCAACATTTAAAAATATGATGTTTTTTGCCATTTTTGCAGCATTCTATGTTATGGCGTGTCTTTGCACGCTACTTAAAGCGGTTTTCAGGTGTTTTCAGCAGTTTTTGGAAAATGTCCTTTTTTGGCATTTTTGCCATACTATAGCCTTGCTTTCTGGGCCAGTTTTTAGACATTCCAAAAAATAGTGTTTTTTGCAATTTTTGCAGCATTCTATGCTATGGCATGTCTTTGCACGCTATTTAACACACTTTTCAGTCATTTTCAGCACTTTTTGGAAAATGTCCATTTTTGGCAT
>NW_024635095.1:0-263 GCF_008729295.1 Plectropomus leopardus
CTTGGATTTTCGGTCGTTTTTTCCACATGCCATATTTGAGTGTTTTGGTTTTTTTTGCAAAATATTATGCTATGGCATGTCTCGGCAGGCTATTTTAATCAGTTTTCACCACTTTTCAGCCGTTTTTGAGACATGCCATATTTTGGCATTTTTGCCATACTATAGCCTTGGGTTTTCGGTCATTTTTTCCAGATGCCATATTTGAGTGTTTTGGGCTGTTTTTGCAAAATATTATGCTATGGCGTGTCTCGGCAGGCTATTTT
>NW_024635096.1:0-263 GCF_008729295.1 Plectropomus leopardus
TGTGTGTAGACACGCAATTTAATATAGTTTTCAACTGTTTTTAGCTGTTTTTGGGACATGTCATTTTTGACATTTTTGCCTTTTGCCTTACTATAGCCTTGCTTTTGGGGTCATTTTTTGGACATGCCAAATTACGGTGTTTTTGGACATTTTTGACACTTTCTACTAAACGACCTGTGTAGACAAGCCATTTAATGTGGTTTTCAACTGTTTTCAGCTGTTTTTGGGACATGTCATTTTTTGACATTTTTGCCTTTTGCCTT
>NW_024635097.1:0-289 GCF_008729295.1 Plectropomus leopardus
CCTCAACGTGCTCTTTTATGTGGTTTACTGTGGTTTTTAGCAGTTTTTTGGACATGTCATATTTTGACATTTTTGCCATACTATAGCCTTGCCTTTTTGGTGGATTTTTCAACATGCTATTTAATGGTTTTTTTGACTGTTTTTGCAAAATCCTTTGCTATGGCGTTCCTCAGTATGCTATTTTATGTGGTTTAATGTGGTTTTTAGCAGTTTTTTGGAAATGTCATATTTTGACATTTTTGCCTTACTATAGCCTTGCCTTTTTGGTGGATTTTTCAACATGCTATTT
>NW_024635098.1:0-201 GCF_008729295.1 Plectropomus leopardus
TCTGGACGCTACTTTATGCTGTTTGAGTTGTTTTCCGCTGTTTTTGGGACATGACATTTTTTGACATTTTTGCCTTGCTATAGCCTTGCCTTTTTGGTAATTTTTTCAGCATGCGTAATTATGGTGTTTTTCATCGTTTCTGCAACAAACTATGCTATGGCGTGTCTCTGCATGGTACTTTGTTGTGTTTTGAAATATTTT
>NW_024635099.1:0-276 GCF_008729295.1 Plectropomus leopardus
TATAGCCTTGCTTTTTTGGTCAATTTTTCAACATGCTATATTATGGTATTTTTGGCCCTTTTTGCAAGTTTTAATGTTATAGCTTGTCCCAGCACGCTATTTCATGCTGTTTTTAGGTGTTTAAAAGTATGTTTGGGACATGTCATTTTTTGACATTGTTGCCATACTATAGCCTTGCTTTTTCGGTCAAGTTTTCAACATACTATATTATGGTGTTTTTGGCCCTTTTTGAACGTTTTAATGCTATGGCGTGTCCCAGCACGCTATTTCATGCTG
>NW_024635100.1:0-409 GCF_008729295.1 Plectropomus leopardus
AGCTGTTTTTGGGACATGTAATTTTTTGACATTTTTGCCATACTATAGCCTTGGTTTTTTTTTTGGTGATTTTTTGGACATTGTATATTATGGTGTTTTTGGCCATTTTCGCATGTTTAAATGCCATGGCATGTCTCAGCACACTATTTTATACTGGTTAGATGTGTTTTAAGCTGTTTTTGGGACATGTCATTTTTAGACATTTTTGCCATACTATAGCCTTGCTTTTTTTTTTGGTGATTTTTTGGACATTGTATATCATTGTCTTTTGGGCCATTTTTGCAGGTTTAAATGCTGTGGCATATCTCAGCACACTATTTTATGCTGGTTAGAGGTGTTTTAAGCAGTTTTTGGGACATGTCATTTTTTGACATTTTTGCCATACTATAGCCTTGGGTTTTTTTTTTGG
>NW_024635101.1:0-411 GCF_008729295.1 Plectropomus leopardus
CCTTGCCTTTTTGGTCATTTTTTCAACATGCATTTTTATGGCGTTTTAGGCCGTTTTTGCAAAATTGTATTCAATGGCATTTCTTTGCACACTATTTCATCCTGTTTTGAGGTGTTTTCAGCTGTTTTTGGGACATGTCATAATTCGACATTTTTGCTATACTATACCCTTGCATTTTTGCTCATTTTTTCAACATGCATTTTTATAGTGTTTTTGTCCGTTCTTGCAGAATTCTATGCCATGGCAGGACTTGGCACACTATTTTATGCTGTTTTGAAGTGTTTTCAGCTGTTTTTGGGACATGTCATATTTTGACATTTTTGCCATACTATAGCCTTGCCTTTTTGGTCATTTTTCAGTGTGCATTTTTCTGGTGTTTTTGTCCGTCCTTGCAGAATTCTATGCCATGGC
>NW_024635102.1:0-384 GCF_008729295.1 Plectropomus leopardus
CTTGCCTTTTCGGTCATTTTTTCGACATCCTACTTTATGGTGATTTTGAATGTTTCTGAAAATTTCTTTGCTATGGCGTGTCTTAGCACGCTATTTTATGCTGTTTTGAGGTGTTTTCAGCTATTTTTGGGACGTGTCATATTTTGACATTTTTCGGTCATTTTTCCGAAATCGTATTATATGGTGTTTTTGAATGTTTCCGAAAGTTTCTTTGCTATGGCTTGTCTTCTTATGCTATTTTATGCTGTTTTGAGTTGTTTTCAGCTGTTTTTGGGACGTGTCATATTTTGACATTTTTTCAATACTATAGCCTTGCCTTTTCGGTCATTTTTTTGGACATGCAGTATTTCGATGTTTTTGGCCGTTTTTAAAAGTTTCTTTGCT
>NW_024635103.1:0-203 GCF_008729295.1 Plectropomus leopardus
CAGTTTTTGGGACATGTCATATTTTGACATTTTGCCATACTATAGCCTTGCTTGTTTGGTCATTTTTCTGACATTCAAAATTGTGGTGTTTTTGCACGTTTTTGCAAAATTCTATGCTATGGCGTCTCTTGGCACGCTATTTTATGCTGTTTTGAAGTGTTTTCAGGTATATTTCGGACATGTCATATTTTGACGTTTTTGCC
>NW_024635104.1:0-377 GCF_008729295.1 Plectropomus leopardus
GGTTGTTTTTTTGACATGCCAAAATATTGTGTTTTGGTGCAGTTTTTGCATGTTTTAATGCTATGGCGTGTCCCAGTACGCTATTTTATGCTGTTTTGAGGTGTTTTCAGCTTATTTTGGGACGTGTCAAATTTTGACATTTTTGCCATACTATAGCCTTGCTTTTTTTGGTCGTTTTTTTCGACATGCAAAATTATAGTGTTTTTTGACCATATTTGCACTTTCAAATGCTATGGCGTGTCTCAGCATGCTCTTTTATGTTGTTTTGAAGTGTTTTCAGCTAATTTTGGGACGTGTCAAATTTTGACATTTTTGCCATACTATAGCCTTGGTTTTTTGGTCGTTTTTTTGACAAGCCAAAATATGTCTTTTGGGGG
>NW_024635105.1:0-1073 GCF_008729295.1 Plectropomus leopardus
ACATTTTTGCCTTACTATAGCCTTGCTTTTTCGGTCATTTTTTCGACGTGCTGTTTTATGGTGTTTATGGCCATTTTTACAGTTTTTAATGCTATGGCGTGTGTCAGCATGCTATTTCATGCTGTTTTGAGGTGTTTTCAGCTGTTTTTGGGACATGTCAAATTTTGACATTTTTGCCTTACTATAGCCTTGCTTTTTTTTGGTCATTTTTTCAACATGCTGTTTTATGTTGTTTTCGGCCATTTTTACAGTTTTTAATGCTATGGCGTGTCTCAGCACGCTATTTCATGCTGTTTTGAGGTGTTTTCAGCTATTTTTGGGACATGTCAAATGTTGACATTTTTGCTTTACTATAGCCTTGCTTTTTCAGCCATTTTTTAAACATGATGTTTTATCGTGTTTTGGACCATTTTTACAGGTTTTAATGTTATGGCGTGTCTCAGCATGCTATTTCATGCTGTTTTGAGGTGTTTTCAGCTGTTTTGGGGACATGTCAAATTTTGACATTTTTGCCTTACTATAGCCTTGCTTTTTTTTGGTCATTTTTTCGACGTGCTGTTTTATGGTGTTTTCGGCAATTTTTACAGTTTTTAATGCTATGGCGTGTCTCAGCACGCTATTTCATGCTGTTTTGAGGTGTTTTCAGCTGTTTTTGGTATGTGCCAAATTTTGACATTTTTGCCTTACTATAGCCTTGCTTTTTCAGCCATTTTTTCAACATGATGTTTTATGGTGTTTTGGACTATTTTTACAGGTTTTAATGTCATGGCGTGTCTCAGCACGCTATTTCATGCAGTTTTGAGGTGTTTTCAGCTGCTTTTGGGACATGTCAAATTTTCACATTTTTGCCTTACTATAGCCTTGCTTTTTCGGCCATTTTTTCAAAGTACTGTTTTATGGTGTTTTCGGCCATATTCACAGGTTTTAATGCTATGGCGTGTCTCAGCATGCTATTTCATGCTGTTTTGAGGTGTTTTCAGCTGTTTTTGGGACATGTCAAATTTTGGCATTTTTGCCTTACTATAGCCTTGCTTTTTCGGCCATTTTTCAACATGATGTTTTCTGGTGTTTTC
>NW_024635106.1:0-290 GCF_008729295.1 Plectropomus leopardus
GACATTTTTTGCCTTACTACAGCCTTGCCTTTTTGGTCATTTTTTCATCATGCTATATTATGGTCTTTTATGACGTTTTTGCAACAGACTATGCTATGGCATTTCTCAGCACGCTGTTTTATACTGTTTTCAGCTGTTTTTTGGGAAATGACAATTTTGACATTTTTTGCCTTACTATAGCCTTGACTTTTCGGTCATTTTTTCATCATGCTATATCATGCTGTTCTTTTAAGAAGATTCTACGCTATGGAGTGTCTCAGCATGCCGTTCTATTTTGGTTTGAGGAATTT
>NW_024635107.1:0-411 GCF_008729295.1 Plectropomus leopardus
ATTTTATGCTGTTTTGAGTTGTTTTAAGCTGTTTTTGGGACATGTCATTTTTTGACATTTTTGCCATACTATAGCCTTGCCTTTTCGGTCATTTTTTCAACATGCATTTTTATGGTGTTTTGGTCTGTTTTTGCAAAATTCTATGCAATGGCGTGTCTCGGCACGCAATTTTATGCTGTTTTGAGTTGTTTTCAGCTGTTTTTGGGACATGCCATATTTTGACATTTTTGCCATACTATAGCCTTGCCTTTTTTGTCATTTTTTCAACATGCAATATTGTCACGTTTTCGGCTGTTTTATCAATTTGCTGCTATGGCGTGCATTGATACACTATTTTATGCTGTTTGGGGATGTTTAAAGACGTTTTTGGGACATGTCATATTTTGACATTTTTGCCATACTATAGCCTGT
>NW_024635108.1:0-516 GCF_008729295.1 Plectropomus leopardus
ACTATAGCCTTGCCTTTTCGGTCATTTTTTCAACATGCATTATTATTGTAACGGGTGTATTGAGGACCCAGATGCAGTACAGTATGCTTCACTGGCAGTTGGTAATAACCTTTATTAATACCAACACGTATGGTAAACAGGATACAGACTGAGTTCGTTCTTCGGGCTGTGAGCCCTAGCAATGTCTCTGGGAATCACACTAAGCGAAGACACGAAGCTTGTACCCACTGTGGCTGGTGACGAGGAAACCCTGTAGCTCCGCGAGCCGACAACACGTGTGTGAGCGTTGTCAGGGATCGAGCGGAGGAGTGGTCGAGGGCAGGCAGGGGTTCGGTTACCGGGAAGTCCGTCCACGGAAACAACAGTACCAGCAGGGGTCAGGCAGGAGAATCGTCGAAACAGAGCAGAGAGGTCTTTACCAGGGTATCCGTCAGATTTCCGGAATGCCGAAACTGAGCACGTGGTCGGAGACAGAAGGCAGGTAGGTTCACGAGGAGTCAGGCAAGGAGAGCAGGT
>NW_024635109.1:0-416 GCF_008729295.1 Plectropomus leopardus
ATACTATAGCCTTGCTTTTTGGGTCATTTTTTCAACATGCTGTTTTAATTTGTTTTTGGCCATTTTTTCCACGTTTTAATGCTATGGCGTGTCTCAGCACGCTATTTTATGGTGTTCTGACATGTTTTCAGCTGTTTTTGGGACATGTCATTTTTAAAATTTTTTGCCTTACTATAGCCTTGCTTTTTTGGTAATTTTTTCAACATGTTGTTTTAAGCTGTTTTTGGCCATTTTTGCACGTTTTAATGCTATGGCGTGTCTCAGCACGCTATTTTATGCTGTTTTGAGGTGTTTTTAGCTGTTTTTGGGACATGTCATTTTTTGACATTTTTGCCATACTATAGCCTTGCTTTTTTGGTCATTTTTTCGACATGCTGTTTATTGTTTTTTTGGCTATATTTTTAACGTTTTAATGC
>NW_024635110.1:0-532 GCF_008729295.1 Plectropomus leopardus
ATTTTATGATGTTTTGAGGTGTTTTAAACTGTTTTTGTGACATGGCATTTTTGACATTTTTTGCCATACTATAGCCTTGCCTTTTCGCTCATTTTTTTCAATATGCATTATTGTGGTGTCTTTGGCCGTTTTTGCAACATTCTATGCTTTGGCGTGCCTCAGCACGGTATTTTATGCTGTTTTGAGGTGTTTAAATTGTTTTTGTGACATGGCATTTTTGACAATTTTTTGCCATACTATAGCCTTGCCTTTTCGCTCATTTTTTCAACATGCATTATTATGGTGTTTTTGGCCGTTTTTGCATTATTCTATGGTTTAGCGTGTCTTGGGATTCTATTTTCTGATGTTTTGAGGTGTTTTAAATTGTTTTTGGCACATGGCATTTTTGACATTTTTTGCCATACTAAAGCCTTGCCTTTTCGGTCATTTTTTCAACATGCATTATTATGCTGTTTTTGGCCGTTGTTGCATTATTCTATGCTTTAGCGTGCCTCAGCACGGCATTTTATGCTGTTTTGAGGTGTTTTAAACT
>NW_024635111.1:0-203 GCF_008729295.1 Plectropomus leopardus
ATACTATAGCCTTGCTTCTTTGGTCATTTTTTCAACATGCAATATTATGTTGTTTTGGGCCGTTTTTGCACGTTTTCATGTTATGGCGTGTCTCAGCACGCTATTTTATGCTGTTCTGAGGTCTTTTCAGCAGTTTTTGGGACATGTCAAATTTTGACATTTTTGCCATACTATAGCCTTGCTTCTTTGGTCATTTTTTCAAC
>NW_024635112.1:0-428 GCF_008729295.1 Plectropomus leopardus
TTTTTCAACATGCATTATTATGGTGTTTTTGGACATTTTTGCACCATTCTATGCTATGGCGTGTCTGTGCATGCTATTTTATGCTGGTTTGAGGTGTTTTAAGCTGTTTTTGGGAGATGTCATATTTTGACATTTTTGCCTTACTATAGCCTTGCCTTTTCGGTCAATTTTTCAACATGCATTATTATGGTGTTTTTGGACATTTTTGCACCATTCTATGCTATGGCGTGTCTATGTACGCTATTTTATGCTGTTTTGAGGTGTTTTAAGCTGATTTTGGGAGATGTCATATTTTGACATTTTTGCCTTACTATAGCCTTGCCTTTTCGGTCATTTTTTCAACATGCATTATTATGGTGTTTTTGGCCGTTGTTGCAAAAGTCTATGCTATGGCGTGTCTGTGCACGCTATTTTATGCTGTTTCAACG
>NW_024635113.1:0-788 GCF_008729295.1 Plectropomus leopardus
TCTATGCTGGTGCTGTTAGCTGATAAAGCGATTTCAGTGGCGAAATCATCTGCAGTTTAATGTGGAAATGTGGAAAGGTTAGTACTGTTTTATTATAGTATACCCTTAAAATGTACAAAAAATTGCATGATATAGTATGCCTAAAAATGTTGTGAAAAAGTGTCATAGTATGAAGCAATGAATGTCATAAAAACAGTATAGTAATAGAATACCATGAAAAATTATTAAAAAATCACGGTATAGTATGTCACAAAAATGTCATGACAATGTCATAAGATAGCATGTCACAAAAAATATGAAAGCAAAATGGTCATTGTACAGTATGCAATAATAGCGTCATAGTATTTAAATGCCATACAATGAGACATGTCATGTTTTGATATTTTTTGCCATACTATAGCCTTGCCTTGTTGGTCATTATTTCACCATGCAATATTATGCTTCGTTTAGCCGTTTTTGCAACTTTCTATGCCATGGCGTGTCTTGGCACGCTATTTAATTCCCGTTTGAGGTGTTTGTTGCAGTTTTTGGGAAATGTCAGGTTTTGACATTTTTCGCCATATTATAGCCTTGCCTTTTCGGTCATTTTTCCAACATGCAATACGATGGTGTTTTGGGCCGTTTTTGCACCTGTCTTTGCTATGGCGTATTGTTGCACGCTATTTTATTCCCATTTGAGGTATTTTCAGCAGTTTTTGGGACATGTCATATTTTGGCTTTTTTTGCCATACTATAGCCTTGCCTTTTCGGTCATTTTTTCAACATGCAATATTATTGTGTTTTTGGCC
>NW_024635114.1:0-274 GCF_008729295.1 Plectropomus leopardus
ATTTTTGCCATACTATAGCCTTGATTTTTCGGTCATTTTTTCAACATCCATTTTATGGTGTTTTTGTTCATTTTTTGCAGCATTCTATGCTATTGAGTGTATTGGGATGCTCTTGTATACTGTTTTGTTTTCAGCTGTTTTTGGGACATGTCACATTTTGACATTTTTGCCATAGTATGGCGTTTTTGGCTGTTTTTGCAGCATTGTATGCTATGGCGTGTCTTGGCACGCTCTGGTATACTGTTTTAAGGTGTTTTCAGCTATTTTTGGAATG
>NW_024635115.1:0-478 GCF_008729295.1 Plectropomus leopardus
ACTAAATTTTGGTGGTTTTAGCCTTTTTTTGCAACTTTCTATGCTATAGTGTGTTTCGGAAGGTTATTTAACGTGGTTTAAAGTTTATTTTAGCTTTTTTTGGGACATGTCATATTTTGACAGTTTTGCCATACTATAGCCTTACTTTTTTGTCATTTTTTCGACATACAGATTTTTGTTGTTTTTGACTATCTTCACAACTTTCTATGCTATGGTGTGTTTCACAGGGGTATTTGATATGGTTTAAAGTTGTTTTTAGCTTTTTTTGGGACATGTCATAATTTGACATTTTTGCCATACTATAGCCTTGCTTTTTTTTGCCATTTTTTCGACATACCAAATTTTGGTGTTTTTAGCCTTTTTTGCAACTTTCAATGCTATGGCGTGTTTCGGAGGGGTATTTTATGTGGTTTAAAGTTGTTTTTAGCTGTTTTTGGGACAGGTCATATTTTGACATTTTTGCCATACTATAGCCTTG
>NW_024635116.1:0-1582 GCF_008729295.1 Plectropomus leopardus
ATGATGTTTTTGGCTGTTTTTGCAACATCCTTTGCTATGGCGTGTTTCGGCATGCTATTTTATGAGGTTTTATGTGGTTTGCAACAGTTTTTTGGAAATGTCACATTTTGACATTTTTGCCATACTATAGCCTTGCTTTTTTTCTTTCATGTTTTTCAACATGCTATGTTATGATGTTTTTGGCTGTTTTTGCAACATCCTTTGCTATGGCATGTTTCGGCATGCTATGTTATGAGGTTTTATGTGGTTTTCAGTAGAAATTTGGAAATGTCATATTTTGACATTTTTGCCATACTATAGCCTTGCTTTTTCAGTCATTTTTGCAACATGCTATATTATGATGTTTCTTGCTATTTTTGCAAAATCCTTTGCTATTGCGTCTCTCGGCATGCTATTTCATGAGGTTTTCTGTGGTTTGCAACAGTTTTTTTGAAATTTCATATTTTGACATTTTTGCCATACTATAGCCTTGCTTCTTTGGTCATTTTTTCAACATGCTAAATTATGATGTTTTTAGCTGTTGCCATACTATAGCCTTGCTTTTTCAGTCATTTTTGCAACATGCTATATTATGATGTTTCTTGCTATTTTTGCAAAATCCTTTGCTATTGCGTCTCTCGGCATGCTATTTCATGAGGTTTTCTGTGGTTTGCAACAGTTTTTTTGAAATTTCATATTTTGACATTTTTGCCATACTATAGCCTTGCTTCTTTGGTCATTTTTTCAACATGCTATATTATGATGTTTTTGGCTGTTTTTGCATCATCCTTTGCTATGGCGTGTTTCGGCATGCTATTTTATGAGGTTTTATGTGGTTTGCAACAGTTTTTTGGAAATGTCATATTTTGACATTTTTGCCATACTATAGCCTTGCTTTTTTTCCTGTCATGTTTTTCAACATGCTATATTATGATGTTTTTGGCTGTTTTTGCAAAATCTTTTGCTATGGCGTCTCTCCGCATGCTATTTCATGAGGTTATATGGGGTTTTCAGCAGTTGTTTGGAAATGTCATTTTTTACTTTTTTGCCATACTATAGCCTTGCTTTTTTCGGTCATTTTTTCAACATGCTTTATCATGATGTTTTTGGCTGTTTTTGCAACATCCTTTACTATGGCGTCTCTCCGCACGCTATTTCATGAGGTTTTCTGTGGTTTGCAGTAGTTTCTTGGAAATGTCATATTTTGACATTTGTGCCATACTATAGCCTTACTTTTTCTGTCATTTTTTCAACATGCTATATTATGATGTTTTTGGCTGTTTTTGCAACATCCTTTGCTATGGCGTGTTTCGGCATGCTATTTCATGAGGTTTTCTGTGGTTTGCAGCAGTTTTTTGGAAATGTCATATTTTGACATTTTTGCCATACTATAGCCTTGCTTTTTGGTCATTTTTTCAACATGCTGTATTATGATGTTTTTTGGCTGTTTTTGCAAAATCCTTTGCTATGGCGTGTTTTGGTATGCTATTTTATGAGGTTTTATTGGGTTTTCAGCAGTTTTTTGGACATGTCATATTTTGACATTTTGCCAAATGATGGTGTCCTTGGTCCTTTGCAAATTTCTATGCTATGGGATGTTTTG
>NW_024635117.1:0-281 GCF_008729295.1 Plectropomus leopardus
TGCTATGGCGTGTCTCAGCACGCTAAGTTATGCTATTTTAAGTTGTTTTAAGCAGTTTTTGTGACAGGTCATTTTTGGACATTTTTGCCATACTATAGCCTTGCTTTTTGGGTCATTTTTTCGACACCCGAAATGTGGGTGTTTTAGGCAATTTATGCAACATTTGTTGCTATGGCGTGTCTCAGCACACTATTTAATGCTGTTTTAAGTTGTTTTAAACTGTTTTTGGGACATGTCATTTTTTGACATTTTTGCCATACTATAGCCTTGCTTTTTCGGTG
>NW_024635118.1:0-392 GCF_008729295.1 Plectropomus leopardus
TGCTCTTTTTTTTGTGATTTTTTCGACATGCTATATTATGCTGTTTTTGGCCATTTTTGCACATTTTAATGCTAACGCATGTCTCAGCACGCTATTTTATGCTGTTATAAGGTGTTTTCAGCTGTTTTTGGGACATGTCATTTTTTGACATTTTTGCCATACTATAGCCTTGCTGTTTTTTTGTGATTTTTTTGACATGCTATATTGTGCTCTTTTTGGCCTTTTTTGCACATTTTAATGCTATGGCATGTCTCAGCACACAATTTTATGCTGTTTTGAGGTGTTTTCAGCTGTTTTTGGGACATGTCATTTTTTGACATTTTTGCCTTGCTCTTGTTTTTTGTAATTTTTTCGACATGCTATATCGTGTTGTTTTTGGCCATTTTTGCACA
>NW_024635119.1:0-556 GCF_008729295.1 Plectropomus leopardus
TATTTGCACGTTTTATTGCTATGGCGTGTCTCAGCATGCTATTTAATTCTGTTTTGAGATGTTTTCAGCTGTTTTTGGGACATGTCAAATTTTGACATTTTTGCCATACTATAGCCTTGCTTTTTTCGTCATTTTTTCGACACTCCATAATATGGTGTTTTGGGCCCTATTTGCACGTTTCATTGCTATGGCGTGTCTCAGCACGCTATTTTAAACTTTTTGGAGGTGTTTTAAACTGTTTTTGGGACAGTCAGTTTTTCACATTTTTGCCATACTATAGCCTTGCTTTTTTCGTCATTTTTTCGACACTCCATAATATGGTGTTTTGGGCCATATTTGCACGTTTTATTGCTATGGCGTGTCTCAGCATGCTATTTAATGCTGTTTTGAGATGTTTTCAGCTGTTTTTGGGACATGTCAAATTTTGACATTTTTGCCATACTATAACCTTGCTTCTTTGGTCATTCTTTCGGCACTCAATACGATGGTCTTTTGGGCCATATTTGCAAGTTTTATTGCTATGGCGTGTCTCAGCACGCTATTTAATGCTGTTTTG
>NW_024635120.1:0-319 GCF_008729295.1 Plectropomus leopardus
GAAGTTTTATGGTGTTTTTGGCCATTTTTGCAGCAGTCTATGCTATGGTGTGTCTTGGCATGCTATTTTATGCTATTTTATGCTATTTTATGCTGTTTTGAGATGTTTTCATGACATGACATTTTTGACACTTTTGCCATACTATAGCCTTGCCGTTTTGGCCATTTTTGGACATACATTATTATGGTGTTTTTGATAATTTTTGCAAAGTTCTAAGCTATGGTGTGTCTTTGAACACTATTTTATGCTGTTCTGAAGTGTTTTCAGCTGTTTTTGGGACATGGCATATTTTGACAATTTTGCCATACTATAGCCTTGC
>NW_024635121.1:0-201 GCF_008729295.1 Plectropomus leopardus
GCCGTTTTTTGACATTTTTGCCATACTATAGCCTTGCTTTTTGGGTCATTTTTGCGACATGTTATATTATGATGTTTTTGTCTGTTTTTGCACGTTTTTAATGCTATAGCATGTTTTGGCAGGCTAATTTATGCTGTTTTTAGGTGTTTTTAGGTGTTTTTAGGAAATGTCATTTTTTGACATTTTTGCCATACTATAGCC
>NW_024635122.1:0-298 GCF_008729295.1 Plectropomus leopardus
TTTAGGGACATGTCATATTTTGACAATTTTGCCTTACTATAGCCTTGACTTTTCGGTCATTTTTTCAACCTGCCATATCATGGTGTTTTATGGCGTTTTTGCAACAAACTATGCTATGGCGTGTCTCTACACACTATTTTATTTTGTTTTGGGGTGTTTTCAGCTGTTTTTGGGACATGTCTTATTTTGACATTTTTGCCTTACTATAGCCTTGCCTTTTTGTTCATTTTTTGACATGCATTATTTTGCTGTTTTTGGCCATTTTTGCAACAAACTATGCTATGGTGTGTCTCGGCAC
>NW_024635123.1:0-498 GCF_008729295.1 Plectropomus leopardus
GCTGTTTTGAGTTGTTTTCGGCTGTTTTTGGGACATGTCATATTTTGACATTTTTGCCATAGTATAGCCTTGCCTTTTTTTGTCATTTTTTCGAGATGCATTTTTATGAGGTATTTGGCTGTTTGTGCAAAATTCTATGCAATGGCATATCTTGGCATGCTATTTTATGCTGTTTTGAGTTGTTTTCAGCTGTTTTTGGGACATGTCATATTTTGACATTTTTGCCATAGTATAGCCTTGCCTTTTTTTGTCATTTTTTCAAGATGCATTTTTATGAGGTATTTGGCCGTTTTTTCAAAAGTTTATGCCATGGCATATCTTGGCAGGATATTTTATCCTGTTTTAAATTGTTTTCAGCTGTTTTTGGGATATGTCATTTTTTGACATTTTTGCCATACCATAGTATAGCCTTGCCTTTTTTTGTCATTTTTCAACATGCATTTTTATGAGTTATTTGGCCGTTTGTGCAAAATTCTATGCAATGGCATATCTTGGCAG
>NW_024635124.1:0-216 GCF_008729295.1 Plectropomus leopardus
TTTTTGGGACATGTTACATTTTGACATTTTTGCCATACTATAGCCTTGCGTTTTTGGTCATTTTTTCAAACATGCATTATTATGCTAGTTTTTGGCCGTTTTTGCAATATTCTATGCTATGGTGTGTTTTGGCACGCTATTTTATGATGTTTTGAGGTGTTTTCAGCTGTTTTGGGACATGTCACATTTTGACATTTTTGCCATACTATAGCCTTG
>NW_024635125.1:0-514 GCF_008729295.1 Plectropomus leopardus
GCCTTGCCTTTTTGGTCATTTTTTCAACATGCTTTATTATGTGTTTTCTGGACGTTTTTGCAACATTGTATGCTATGGCGTATCTTGGCACGCTATTTCATGCTGTTTTGAGTTGTTTTTACCTGTTTTTGGGACGTGCCATATTTTGACATTTTTAGCCTTACTATAGCCTTGCCTTTTTGGTAATTTTTTCAACATGCTTTATTATGTGGTTTTTTGACGTTTTTGCAACATTGTCTGCTATGGCATAGCTTGGCACGCTATTTTATGCTGTTTTAAGTTGTTTTCAGTTGTTTTTGGGACGTGCCATATTTTGATATTTTCAGCCTTACTATAGCCTTGCCATTTTGGTCATTTTTTCAACATGCTTTTTTTTGTGGTTTTTGGATGTTTTTGCAACATTGTGTGATATGGCGTATCTTGGCACACTATTTCATGCTGTTTTGAGTTGTTTTTAGCAATTTTTTGGACATTCCATATCTTGACATTTTTAGCCTTACTATAGCCTTGCCTT
>NW_024635126.1:0-514 GCF_008729295.1 Plectropomus leopardus
AAATAGCCTTTAGAGACATGGCACAGCAAAGAAAGTTTTAAAAAAAAAGCCAAAAAATAACATAATTTGGCATGCTGAAAAAAATGACCAAAAAGGCAAGGCTATAGTATGGCAAAAATTTAAATTTAAGACATGTCCCAAAAAATGCTGAAAACCACATTAAACTGTATCAAATAGCCTATAGAGACACGCCATATCAAAGAAAGTTGCAAAACAAGCAAAAAAAGACATAATTTGGCATGTAAAAAAAAATGACCTAAAAGACAAGGCTATAGTATGGCAAAAATGTCAAAATATGACATGTCCCAAAAACTGCTGAAAACCACATTAAACCACATAAGATAGCCTTTAGAGACATGGCATAGCAAAGAACGTTAAAAAAAAGCCAAAAATAACATAATTTGGTATGTGAAAAAAATGACTGAAAAGGCAAGGCTATAGTATGGCAAAAATGTCAAAATAACACATGTCCCAAAAACTGCTGAAAACCACATTAAACCACACAAACTGACCT
>NW_024635127.1:0-1631 GCF_008729295.1 Plectropomus leopardus
CAACATGCTATTTTATGGGTTTTGAGGCTGTTTTGGGATGTTTTTTTCAACACTGCATACTATAACAAGCCTCTACGTGCGATACTAAGTGGTTTTTAGCACTTTTTTGGACATGTCAAATTTTGACATTTTCGCCATACTATAGCCTTGCTTCTTTGGTCATTTTTTCTACATGCTAGTTTTCGCATTTTCTGGCCGTTTTTGGATGTTTTTTCAACACTGTATACTATAACGTGCCTCTACATGCTATTCTAAATGGTTTCTAGCTGTTGTTTGGACATGTCAAATTTTGACATTTTCGCCATACTATAGCCTTGCTTCTTTGGTCATTTTTTCAACATGCTATTTTATGGGTTTTGAGGCTGTTTTTGGATGTTTTTTCAACACTGCATACTATAACAAGCTTCTACGTGTTATTTCAAGTGGTTTTCAGCATTTTTTTGGACATGTCGAATTTTGACATTTTCGCCATACTATAGCCTTGCCTTTTTGGTCATTTTTTCAACATGCTATTTTATGGGTTTTGAGGCCATTTTGGGATGTTTTTTCAACACTGCATACTATAACAAGCCTCTACATACGATCCTAAGTGGTTTTCAGCTGTTTTTTGGACATGTCAAATTTTGACATTTTCGCCATACTATAGCCTTGCTTCTTTGGTCATTTTTTCAACATGCTATTTTATGGGTTTTGAGGCCATTTTGGGATGTTTTTTCAACACTGCATACTATAACAAGCCTCTACATACGATCCTAACTGGTTTTCAGCTGTTTTTTGGACATGTCAAATTTTGACATTTTCGCCATACTATAGCCTTGCTTCTTTGGTCATTTTTTCAACATGCTATTTTATGGGTTTTGAGGCTGTTTTGGGATGTTTTTTTCAACACTGCATACTATAACAAGCCTCTACGTGCGATACTAAGTGGTTTTTAGCACTTTTTTGGACATGTCAAATTTTGACATTTTCGCCATACTATAGCCTTGCTTCTTTGGTCATTTTTTCTACATGCTAGTTTTCGCATTTTCTGGCCGTTTTTGGATGTTTTTTCAACACTGTATACTATAACGTGCCTCTACATGCTATTCTAAATGGTTTCTAGCTGTTGTTTGGACATGTCAAATTTTGACATTTTCGCCATACTATAGCCTTGCTTCTTTGGTCATTTTTTCAACATGCTATTTTATGGGTTTTGAGGCTGTTTTTGGATGTTTTTTCAACACTGCATACTATAACAAGCTTCTACGTGTTATTTCAAGTGGTTTTCAGCATTTTTTTGGACATGTCGAATTTTGACATTTTCGCCATACTATAGCCTTGCCTTTTTGGTCATTTTTTCAACATGCTATTTTATGGGTTTTGAGGCCATTTTGGGATGTTTTTTCAACACTGCATACTATAACAAGCCTCTACATACGATCCTAAGTGGTTTTCAGCTGTTTTTTGGACATGTCAAATTTTGACATTTTCGCCATACTATAGCCTTGCTTCTTTGGTCATTTTTTCAACATGCTATTTTATGGGTTTTGAGGCCATTTTGGGATGTTTTTTCAACACTGCATACTATAACAAGCCTCTACATACGATCCTAACTGGTTTTCAGCTGTTTTTTGGACATGTCAAATTTTGAC
>NW_024635128.1:0-200 GCF_008729295.1 Plectropomus leopardus
CCTTGCTTTTTGGGTCATTTTTTCGACATGCCATATTATGTTGGTTTTAGCCATTTTTGCAACTTTCTATGCTATGGCGTGTCTCGACATGCAATTTAATGAGGTTTTAAGCAGTTTTCAGCTGTTTTTGGGACATGTCATTTTTTCAGATTCTTGCCATACTATAGCCTTGCTTTTTGGGTCACTTTTTCGCCATGCCA
>NW_024635129.1:0-775 GCF_008729295.1 Plectropomus leopardus
GATTTTTGGCAATTTTTTCAACACGCAAAATTATGATGTTCTTGTCCATTTTAAGCCGTTTTTTCCACTCTGTATACTATAATGCGTCTCTATGAGCTATAATATGTCGTTTTTAGGCATTTTTGGGACGGGTCAAAATTTGACTTTTTTGCCATAGTATAGTATGCAATTTTTTGCCATATTTTCAACATGCTAAATTATGACGTTTTTGGCGTTTTTTTGGCCTTTGTTTCCACTTTGTATACTATAATGCATCTCTACAAGCTATAATATGTCGTTTTTAGGCATTTTTGAGACGGGTCAAAATTTGACATTTTTGCCATAGTATAGTATGCGATTTTTGGTAATTTTTTCAACGTGCAAAATTATGACGTTTTTTGCCTTTTTAAACAGTTTTTTCCACTTTGTCTAGTATAACGTGTCTGTACGAGCTATAATATGTCGTTTTTAGGCATTTTTGGGACGGGTCAAAATTTGACATTTTTGCCATAATATAGTATGCGAATTTTTGCTATTTTTTCAACATGCAAAATTATGATGTTCTTGTCCATTTTAAACCGTTTTTTCCACTTTGTATACTATAACGCGTCTCTACGAGCTATAATATGTCGTTTTTAGGCATTTTTGTGACGGGTCAAAATTTGACATTTTTGCCATAGTATAGTATGCGATTTTTGGTAATTTTTTCAACATGCAAAATTATGATGTTCTTGTCCATTTTAAGCCGTTTTTTTCCACTTTCTATACTATAACGTGTCTGTACGAGCTATAATAT
>NW_024635130.1:0-223 GCF_008729295.1 Plectropomus leopardus
ACTTTTTTGGCTTTTGTTTCCACTTTGTATAGTATAACACGTCTCTATAAGCTATGATATGTCATTTTCAGCCATTTTTGGGACGGCTCAAAATTTGACGTTTTTGCCATAGTATAGTATGCGCTTTTGGCCATTTTTTCAACACCCTAAATTATGACCTTTTTGTACTTTTTTGGCTTTTGTTCTCACTTTGTATATGTTGACACGTCTCTGTAAGCTATAA
>NW_024635131.1:0-414 GCF_008729295.1 Plectropomus leopardus
TACTATAGCCTTGCTTCTTTGGTCATTTTTTCAACATGCCAAATTATTGATTTTCTGTTCCTTTTTGCATCTTTCTTTGCTATGGCGTGTTTTGGAAGGCTATTTGAAGTAGTTTAATGTGGTTTTCAGCAGTTTTTGGGAAATGCCATTTTTGACATTTGTGCCTTACTATAGCCTTGCTTCTTTGGTCATTTTTTCAACATGCCAAATTATTGATTTTCTGTTCCATTTTGCATCTTTCTTTGCTATGGCGTGTTTTGGAAGGCTATTTGAAGTAGTTTAATGTGGTTTACAGCAGTTTTTGGGAAATGCCATTTTTGACATTTTTGCCTTACTATAGCCTTGCTTTTTTGGTCATTTTTTCAACATGCAAAATTATGGCTTTTCTGTTCCTTTTTGCATCTTTCTTTGCTA
>NW_024635132.1:0-390 GCF_008729295.1 Plectropomus leopardus
ATTTTAAGTTGTTTTGAGGTGTTTTCAGCTGTTTTTGGGACATGTCATATTTTGACATTTTTGCCATACTATAGCCTTGCTTCTTTGGTCAATTTTTGGTCATGCATTATTATTGCGTTTTTGGCATTTTTTGCGAAAAATAGTACTATGGCGTATCGTTTCACGCTATTTTAAACTGTTTTGAGGTGTTTTTAGCTGTTTTTGGGACATGTCATATTTTGACATTTTTGCCATACTATAGCCTTGCTTTTTTGGTAAATTTTTGGTCATGCAATATTATTGCGTTTTTGGCCGTTTTTGCGAAAAATAGTACTATGGCGCATCGTTTCACGCTATTTTAAGTTATTTTGAGGTGTTTTGAGCTGTTTTTGGGACATGTCATATTTTGAC
>NW_024635133.1:0-204 GCF_008729295.1 Plectropomus leopardus
ATACTGTACACCAGGGGTGGGCAACCTGTGGCTCTAGAGCCACATGCGGCTCTTTAGCCCCTCTCCAGTGGCTCCTGTGTCTCTGACTAAAAATTATATGGAAATGAATGGCGATTATTTTTTAAAAGATTTTCATTCAATTTTTCAGTTGCAAAAATATGTAGCCTGTACACAGAATATGAAAATGTATTAGCATTTCATTAA
>NW_024635134.1:0-458 GCF_008729295.1 Plectropomus leopardus
ACACGCTCACAGTCACACCTAAGGGCAATTTAGAGTCACCAATCAACCTGAGCTGCATGTCTTTGGACTGTGAAAGGAAGCCGGAGACCCCGGCTCCCGCCTAAATTAATTCATTAAAGCCCAATTAAAAAATATGATACCATTGAACAAAAAGGCAAGTTTGGGATCCCAGCAGCACATTTTGTGTCCAGTAAAGGTGGAGCTCACTTTATCATGCTTTATGGGTTGTTTAATCTATAATAAAACATCATCACATCAGTGATGTGATGATCTGAGTCTTGTAAGTTACTAAAGCACACATATAAATGTAGTAGAATAAAAAATACAATATTTCCCTCTGAGATCCACAGGGGAATATAAACCTATACAGTAGCACAAAATGAAAATACTCATGTACAAAAAGGTCTACCTCAAAATGCTCGTAATGTTAATGACAGCAGCTGCAAAGTATCTTGTGT
>NW_024635135.1:0-450 GCF_008729295.1 Plectropomus leopardus
TATCGCAGGGCCAACACATATAGACGAACAACCATACACACTCACAATCACACACACTAAGGGCAATTTAGAGTCATCAATTAACCTGAGCTGCATGTCTTTGGAACGTGGGAGGAAGCCGGAGACCCCGGAGAGAACCCACGCGGACACGGGGAGAACATGCAAACTCCACACAGAAGGGCCCCCGCCCGGACCGAACCCCGTTCCAAGCGGGATTCGAACCAGGGACCCTCTTGTTGTGAGGCAACAGTGCTAACCACAAAGCCACCGTGCTGCCCCTGTTTGGTTTGTACAGAATAAAAATTAATAACCCAAACTGTCAGAAAATAAAAAATAGTGTGCACACTTACAACAAAAAAATGTCTGTTGGGGCCCTTAAATAAAATAGGAGTTGTTGCAGGTTTTATCGTTGTAGAGTTATTCAAGTTCACCTGCTTCCAAAGGTCCTTG
>NW_024635136.1:0-645 GCF_008729295.1 Plectropomus leopardus
CTCTTTTTCTTTTGATATTTGAAAATGACTAAATGACTAAAAGTTGGAAAAAAAAAATTAATTAACATGTACTGATTAAGTCGGAACAGAGGCCAGAATTTTATTTTCTGAATTAACAAAGGCTGCAATTTTTTAAAGATAAGCATCAGTGTGTTTATCTATTGCACAAACATCACATACACACACACACACACACACACACACACACACTTAAAAAATAAAGTGTGCTTTGTTGAATACTGAATACCGATTTCTTATTTATTGACCTTAAGCTTAAAAATAAGCTTTCAGTGCATAATGGCTTAATGAAATATAGTCTTGTTTTGTAAGAAAAGCAATTCTGTCCCGAGGGAAATACAGCTCTTTGTTGAATGAAATAGAACTCTGCTATGTATATTTCATTCTATATGGAGTAAAGCACAATCTGTATTGAGTGAAATAGTCAAGTCAAGTCAGTTCTATTTATATTTTTTTTTAATACAGTTCTATATTGACTGAAATACAACTCTATTAGTTACTCTATTTAATTCTATTAGGAGTAAAATGAATTCTATATTGAGTAAATCACAACTCTGTGTTGAACAGTTTACAAGTCTATTGTCACGATTCCTGCTCCTCTCCCCCTTCTCAGTACTTTTCCATTCA
>NW_024635137.1:0-311 GCF_008729295.1 Plectropomus leopardus
AGAAAAAAGGGGGAAAAAAAAAAAGTTAAAAAAAACTTGGCAAAAAGGGCTTTAGAAATTAATTGATTTTGTAAAATAATTCAAAATATTTATTCCGGAAATTTACCCAGTCAGCCTTTTTCTGTAACCCCTTTCCCCGGGAGGGGGTGGGGGGGGGGGGCTGAAGCCAATCCCAGCTGTCATTGGGCGGAAGGCGGGGTACACCCCGGACAGTTTGCCAGACACATATAGACAAACAACCATACACACTCACAGTCACACCTAAGGGCAATTTAGAGTCACCAATCAACCTGAGCTGCATATCTTTGGAC
>NW_024635138.1:0-1325 GCF_008729295.1 Plectropomus leopardus
CAAAATTTAGCATGTCAAAAAAATGACCAAAGAAGCAAGGCTATAGTAAGGCAAAATAATGAAAAAATGACATGTCCCAAAAACAGCTGAAAACACCTCAAAACAGTGTAAAATAGCATGCAAAAACACGCTATAGCATTAAAACCTTCAAATATGGACAAAAACAACAAAATGTAGCATGTCAAAAAAATGACCAAAGAAGCAAGGCTATAGTAAGGCAAAAATGTCAAAAAATGACATGTCCCAAAAACAGCTGAAAACACCTCAAAACAGCGTAAAATAGCCTGCAAAAACACGCTATAGCATTCAAATATTCAAATATGGACAAAAACAACAAAATTTAGCATGTCAAAAAAAATGACCAAAGAAGCAAGGCTATAGTAAGGCAAAAATGTCAAATAATGCCATGTCCCAAAAAATTGTCCCAAAAACAGAGTACTATTGACAAATTTAAAAAAAACCCCTCAAAATAGCGTAAAATAGCGTGCAAAGACACGCTATAGCATTAAAACCTGCAAATATGGCCAAAAACAACAAAATTTAGCATGTCAAAAAAATGACCAAAGAAGCAAGGCTATAGTATGGCAAAAATGTCAAAGAATGCCATGTCCCAAAAACAGCTGAAAACACCTCAAAACAGCGTAAAATAGCATGCAAAAACACGCTATAGCATTCAAATATTCAAATATGGCCAAAAACAACAAAATTTAGCATGTCAAAAAAATGACCAAAGACGCAAGGCTATAGTAAGGCAAAAATGTCAAATAATGACATGTCCCAAAAACAGCTGAAAACACCTCAAAACAACATAGAATAGCATGCAAAGACACGTTATGGCATTAAAACCTGCAAATGTGGCCAAAAACAACAAAATGTAGCATGTCAAAAAAATGACCAAAAAAGCAAGGCTATAGTAAGGCAAAAATGTCAAAGAATGACATGTGCCAAAAACAGCTGAAAACACCACAAAACAGAATAAACTAACCTGGTGAGACATGCTATAGCATTAAAACCTGCAAATCTGGCCAAAAACAACAAAATGTAGCATGTCAGAAAAATGATCAAAACAGCAAGGCTATAGTAAGGCAAAAATGTCAAAAAATGACATGTCCCAAAAACAGCTGAAAACACCTCAAAACAGCGTAAAATAGCCTGCAAAAACACGCTATAGCATTCAAATATTCAAATATGGACAAAAACAACAAAATTTAGCATGTCAAAAAAAATGACCAAAAGGCAAGGCTATAGTATGGCAAAAATGTCAAAAAATGACATGTCCCAAAAACAGCTGAAAACACCACAAAACAGAATAAACTAACCTGGTG
>NW_024635139.1:0-243 GCF_008729295.1 Plectropomus leopardus
TCTTTGGACTGAGGGAGGAAGCCGGAGACACCGGAGAGAACTCACGCAGACACGGGGAGAACATGCAAGCCAGTCCCTCCGCACAGAAGGGCCCCCGCCCAGACAGAACCCCGTTCCAACTGGGATTCGAACCAGGGACCCTCTCGCTGTGAGGCAACAGTGCTAACCACAAAGTCACTGTGCCGCCCTAATTCCAATAATTAGAAACATTTTTTTTCCTAGCATTTTTGTTTTTTCCCTGAG
>NW_024635140.1:0-533 GCF_008729295.1 Plectropomus leopardus
TCAGGGCAATTTAGAGTCACCAATTAACCTGAGCTGCATGTCTTTGGTTTGTGGGAGGAAGCCAGAGACCCCGGAGAGAGCCGACGCTGACACACGGAGAACATGCAAACTCTGCACAGAAGGGCCCCCGCCCGGACCGAACCCCATTCCAACTGGGATTCGAAGAAGGGACCCTCTCGCTGTGAGGCAACAGTGCCAACCACAAAGCCACTGTGCTGCCTGAAGAAAGGCTATAGTATGGCAAAAAAGTCAAAATATGACACATCCCAAAAAAAGCTAAAAACACCTCAAAACAGCATTAAATGACGCGATTACACATGCCATAGCATACAATGATGCAAAAACAGCCAAAAACACCTTAAAAATGCATGTTGAAAAAAATGACCAAAAAAAAGGCAAGGCTATAGTATGGCAAACATGTCAAAATATGACACGTCCCAAAAACAGCTAAAAACACCTCTAAAAAGCATGAAATAGCGTGACAAGACATGCCATAGCATAGAATGTTACAAAAACAGCCAAAAACACCATAA
>NW_024635141.1:0-849 GCF_008729295.1 Plectropomus leopardus
GGAGACCCGGAGAGAACCCACGCAGACACGGGGAGAACATGCAAACTCTGCACAGAAGGGCCCTCGCCCGGACCGAACCCCGTTCCAACTGGGATTTGAACCAGGGACCCTCTTGCTGTGAGGCAACAGTGCTAACCACAAAGCCACCGTGCTGCCCACATAATAAAAGTATTAGCATAAAAAACAACCAAAATAAAAGCTTGTATAACTCATACACAGAAATGTCCAAAATATTTAAAAGAAAAGGTGTTTTCTTTACAGATCACAAAAAAATAAAACCGAATTTTTCTTTAAAAAAAAAGCGTCATGTGAGGGTCGTGGTCGTGCTCGGTGCTGACCGGGCGCCGTGTTGGCCAAGGGCCGCCTCATCTGCTCACGTTTACGCAGCTGGCCAACAGGATTATCACCTGATACTTTAACCCTGCGTTACCTGTGAACGGATGACACGCTGTCCAAAGCAGAAAGTGACGGAAGCTGACGTTACTTCCTGTGGTACTTTCATCTGACGTCACGTGATCATGATAATGTGCAGGTACTGGAAGTGATGTCATCAAGTTCCTGTGCTTCCTGTGCGTTTAGGCGCAGTCGGCGTCAGCTGGCGGCATCTCTGAATAAAGAGTGTCAGTTTGGTTTCACTGCGGACGCGGCGGATGAGCCGGCTGACCTGGATGCCGCCATCACCTACTACCAGCTGGACGACGCCACCGATGCCGTCTTCCCGCCACTGCCGGTGAGAACACGCAGCCTCGTACTCGTCACTGACTGAGATGTGCGGCGAGCACGGTGACAAGATCGTTTACACACTTTGTATGTGGCTTCTCCCACAGGGCCCGGCGGTGGCCCCACCCC
>NW_024635142.1:0-378 GCF_008729295.1 Plectropomus leopardus
ATTCCCACTTTGTATACTATAACACATCTCTACAAGCTATTACATGTCGTTTTTAGCCATTTCTAGGAGCGGTCAAATTTTGAGTTTTTTGACATACTATACTATTGCCTTGTTGGCCACTTTTTTGACATGCTAAATTATGAAGTCGTTTGCCTTATTTGGCCTTTATTTCCAGTTTGTCTACTATAAAACGTCTCTACAAGCTATTACGTGTCGTTTTCAGCCATTTCTAGGAGCGGTCAAATTTTGAGTTTTTCGACATACTATACTATTGCCTTCTTGGGCGTTTTTTTGACATGCTAAATTATGAGGGTTTTGGCCTTATTTGGCCTTCATTCCCACTTTGTATACTATAACGCATCTCTACAAGCTATTATA
>NW_024635143.1:0-289 GCF_008729295.1 Plectropomus leopardus
ACATACTATACTATTGCCTTATTGGCCATTTTTTGGACATGCTAAATAATGTGGTTTTTGGCCTTTTTTAGCCTTGATTCCAACTTTGTATACTATAACGCTTCTCTACAAGCTATTATATGTCATTTTCATCCATTTCTAGGAGCGGTCAAATTTTGAGTTTTTCGACATACTATACTATTGCCTTGTTGGCCATTTTTTTTGACATGCTAAATTATGAATTTTTTGGCATTTTTTGGCCTTTATTCCCACTTTGTATGCTATAACGCATCTCTACAAGCTATTATAT
>NW_024635144.1:0-213 GCF_008729295.1 Plectropomus leopardus
GGTCGTTTTCAGCCATTTGTCGGAGCGGTCAAAATTTGACTTTTTTCAACATACTATACTATTGCCTTTTATGCCATTTTTTGACATGCTAAATTATGAGGTTTTGGGCCTTTTTTGAGCTTTATTTCCACTTTGTATGCTATGACGCGTCTCTAAAAAATATTCTAGGTCGTTTTCAGCCATTTTAGGAGCGGTCAAAATTTGACTTTTTTC
>NW_024635145.1:0-363 GCF_008729295.1 Plectropomus leopardus
ATGACGCGTCTCTACGAACTATTCTATATCGTTTTCAGCCATTTTTAGGAGCAGTCAAAATTTGACTTTTTTCGACATGCCATACAAATAAAGATTTGATTGATTGATTTGACATACTATACTATTGCCTTTATCGCCCAATTTTTGGACATGCTAAATTATGAGGTTTTTGGTATTTTTCAGACGTTATTCCCACTTTGGTTACAATGACGCATCTCTACGAACTATTCTCTGTCGTTTTCAACCATGTTTAGGAGCGGTCAAAATGTGACCTTTTTAGACATACTATACTATTGCCTTTTTCGACCATTTTTTGGACATGCTAAATTATGAGGTTTTTGGCCTTTTTTGGACTTTATTCCC
>NW_024635146.1:0-338 GCF_008729295.1 Plectropomus leopardus
CAATATTCTATGCTATGGCATGTCTCGCCAGGCTATTTTATGCAGTTCTGAGGTGTTTCAAGCTGTTTTTGGGACATGTCAAAACTTGACATTTTTGCCATACTATAGCCTTGCCTTTTTCATCATTTTTTCAACATGCATTATTTTGGTGTTTTTGTCCTTTTTTTGCAACATTCTATGCTATGGCGTGTCTCGGCAGGCTATTTTATGCTGTTTTGAGGTGTTTTGAACTGTTTATGGGTCATGTCATATTTTCACATTTTTGCCATACTATAGCCTTGCCGTTTTCGGCATTTTTTCAACATGCATTATTTTGGTGTTATTGTCTATTTTTGCAA
>NW_024635147.1:0-261 GCF_008729295.1 Plectropomus leopardus
TGATAATTCTATGCTATGGCGTGTCGTGGCCCAGAAACAGCTGAAAACATCTCAAAACAGCATGAAATAGCGTGCCAAAACACACTATTGCATAGAATGATGCAAAAATGGCAAGAAACGCAATAATAATGGATGTTGAAAAAATGACCGAAAAGGCAAGGCTATAGTAAGGCAAAAATGTCAAAATATGACATGTTCCAAAAACAGAAAACACCTGAAAACACCTCAAAACAGCATAAAAGAGCGTGCCGAAACACGCTA
>NW_024635148.1:0-735 GCF_008729295.1 Plectropomus leopardus
ACACACACACACACACACACACACACACACACAGTGCTCTACTTCAGTTGGCTACTAACACTCTTGTGTGGTTTATTGCTATCGTCTAACTGAAATGCTGCAAAAAACAGTTGAAAAACAGAAAAGCTCCAAGTTGAACACACTGTTGGAGATGTAAGAGTCAACCTGACAAACTAAGACAATGAAACTCAAACTGAAAGATGAAAACACAGCCAGGCTTTACAGGAGAAACACAACTCCTCATCACATCTTTGTCGTCTCATCTTCTGTTTTAGGCGAGGCCTTCTTGAGATATTGCGTTCAAAAGAACGAGACAGACAGACAACCTGAAAATATAAAGCCTCCGGCCTCAGCTATCAGAGGCATGGAGGCAATGGGCAACCTGACAAGAACTTTTCGTCAAAAAAAAGAATAAATATAAAAAAATTAAATAAAATTTAAAAAAAAAAAAAAAAAGCTAAGGAATAATGATCAAAAGGATATATAAAACTAGATTTATAATTCCTAATAATAGGCTATATTTTCATTTATTTTTACAGAATAATTATAATTTTGAACAGCTTTTTTTGACGTAATATCCTTGCTTGTTTTAAGTAATTTTCTTGTATTTTTTTTTTCTTTTGCAAATTTTTGTGTCATTTCTTACGTTGCTCATTGCCTTCTTCCAAAAAAAAGATCAAAAACATGGCAACTTAGTAAGAGATGTCCCGCAAATTGAAAGAAATCAGTAAATAT
>NW_024635149.1:0-1948 GCF_008729295.1 Plectropomus leopardus
ACATTTTCTAAAAATTGCTGAAAACATCTGAAAACCACATGAAATAGCGCACTGAAACAAGCCATAGCAAAAGTTTCTGCAAAGGCTTCCAAAAAACACCAAATTATGGCATGTCCAAAAAATGACCCAAAAGGCAATGCTATAGTATGGCAAAAGTGTCAAAAAATGACCTATTCTAAAAACTGCTAAAAACAGCTGAAAACCACATAAAATAGCGTACTGAAACACGCCATAGCAAAATTTTCTGCAAAAGGTGCCAAAAACACCATATTATGGCATGTCCAAAAAATGACCCAAAAGGCAATACTATAGTATGGCAAAAATGTCAAAAAATGACATTTTCCAAAAACTGCTGAAAACAGCTGAAAACCACATCAAATAGCTTACTGAGACACGCCATAGCAAACATTTCTGCAAAAGCCGCCAACATCACCAAATAATGGCATGTCCAAAAAATGACCCAAAAGGCAATGCTATAGTATGGCAAAAATGTCAAAAAATGACATTTTCTAAAAACTGCTAAAAACAGCTGAAAACCACATAAAATAGCGTACTGAAACACGCCATAGCAAAATCTTCTGCCAAAGCTGCCAAAAACACCAAATTATGGCATGTTCAAAAAATGACCCAAAAGGCAATACTATAGTATGGCAAAAATGTCAAAAAATGACAATTTCTAAAAACTGCTGAAAACAGCCAAAAGCGACGTGAAATAGCAGACTGAGGAACGCCACAGCAAAAATTTCTGCCAAAGCTGCCAAAAACACCAAATTATGGCATGTCCAAAAAATGACCCAAAAGGCAATGCTATAGTATGGCAAAAATGTCAAAAAATGACATTTTCTAAAAACTGCTAAAAACAGCTGAAAACCACATGAAATAGTGCACTCAGACTTGCCACAACAAAAATTTCTTCAACAGCCACCATAAACACCAAATTATGGCATGTCCAAAAAATGACCCAAAAGGCAATACTATAGTATGGCAAAAATGTCAAAAAATGATATTTTCTAAAAACTGTTGAAAACAGCTGAAAACCACATTAAATAGCGTACTGAAACACGCCATAGCAAAATCTTCTGCAAAAGCTGCCAAAAACACCATATTATGGCATGTTCAAAAAATGACCCAAAAGGCAATACTATAGTATGGCAAAAATGTCAAAAAATGACAATTTCTAAAAACTGCTGAAAACAGCCAAAAGCGACGTGAAATAGCAGACTGAGGAACGCCACAGCAAAAATTTCTGCCAAAGCTGCCAAAAACACCAAATTATGGCATGTCCAAAAAATGACCCAAAAGGCAATACTATAGTATCCTCTTTAGACCCGGCAATTCATTTTTTCCTCTGTGGGGGACATGAGTCAGAGACCTATAAGTCAAGCACAATTTATATAATCCATCTGAATGCCACTATCTCTTTAAGAGGAGACAATGGGCTCTCATTTGATGGCTCAGTTGTGGGGGAGGGGCCAACACAACAAAAGCATTTTCTCTTCAAAATGGTGGGAATTTCAACTTCTACATTTTATGGCAACAAGAGAGGTCAGTCATCATTTTTTTCCCAGATATCATGTTTCTTTCCAAAGATCAAGTGGTTTCTTTAGAATAAAAGCATCGGCTTTCATTTAGTATGATTTTTTTAAAAGTCACAGTAATTTTAACCCTTTCAAAACACAACTTTTATTCAATGTCCTTTGTAGTAGACATCAGGACTTACTCACCTCTATTTGTTATACACCAGGAAGCAGAGGGCTAAGTGAGGCAGAAAGGATTTCGCTAAAAATTATGGAAGGAGATTCTGAAGGAGAGCTGTCTGAAGATGAGGTGGAGGAGGGCCAGAGAGAGGGGGAAGATGAAAGTTCAGAGGAGGATGCTGCAACTGCTGAGGAAGCTGAGCCAGGGAAAAGCGATGATACACACCGTGTGTTATGGATCAAGAGCAATG
>NW_024635150.1:0-5078 GCF_008729295.1 Plectropomus leopardus
TTTTTCAACATGCATTTTTATGGTGTTTTTGTCAATTTTTGCAACTTTCTATGCTATGGCATGACTAATTGCGCTATTTTATGCTGTTTTGAGGTGTTTTGAACTATTTTTTGGGACGGGTCATATTTTGACATTTTTGCCATACTATAGCCTTGCCTTTTTTTTGGTAAATTTTTCAACATGCATTTTTATGGTGTTTTTGTCAATTTTTGCAACTTTCTATGTTATAGCATGACTAATTGCACTATTTTATGCTGTTTTGAGGTGTCTTGAACTATTTTTTGGGACGGGTCATATTTTGACATTTTTGCCATACTATAGCCTTGCCTTTTTTTCGGTCAATTTTTCCACATGCATTTTTATGGTGTTTTTGTCAATTTTTGCAACTTTCTATGCTATGGCATGACTAGTTGTGCTATTTTATGCTGTTTTGAGGTGTTTTTAGCTGTTTTTGGGACGGGGCATATTTTGACATTTTTGCCATACTATAGCCTTGCCTTTTTTTCGGTCAATTTTTCAAACTTGCATTTTTATGGTGTTTTTGTCATTTTTGAAACTTTCTATGTTATGGCATGACTAATTGCGCTATTTTATGCTGTTTTGAGGTGTTTTGAACTGTTTTTTGGACGGGTCATATTTTGACATTTTTTGCCATACTATAGCCTTGCCTTTTTTTTCGGTCAATTTTTTCAACATGCATTTTTATGGTGTTTTTGTCCATTTTTGAAACTTTCTATGTTATGGCATGACTAATTGCGCTATTTTATGCTGTTTTGAAGTGTTTTGAACAATTTTTTGAGACGGGTCATATTTTGACATTTTTGCCATACTATAGCTTGCCTTTTTTTGGTCAATTTTTTTCAACATGCATTTTTATGGTGTTTTTGTCATTTTTGAAACTTTCTATGCTATGGCATGATTAATTGCGCTATTTTATGCTGTTTTGAGGTGTTTTGAACTATTTTTTGGGACGGGTCATATTTTGACATTTTTGCCATACTATAGCCTTGCCTTTTTTTTGGTCAATTTTTCAACATGCATTTTTATGGTGTTTTTGTCAATTTTTGCAACTTTCTATGTTATGGCATGACTAATTGCGCACTATTTTATGCTGTTTTGAGGTGTTTTGAACTGTTTTTTGGGATGGGTCATATTTTGACATTTTTGCCATACTATAGCCTTGCCTTTTTTTGGTCATTTTTTTCAACATGCATTTTTATGGTGTTTTTGTCAATTTTTGCAACTTTCTATGCTATGGCATGACTAATTGCGCTATTTTATGCTGTTTTGAGGTGTTTTGAACTATTTTTTGGGACGGGTCATATTTTGACATTTTTGCCATACTATAGCCTTGCCTTTTTTCGGTCAATTTTTTCCACATGCATTTTTATGGTGTTTTTTGTCAATTTTTGAAACTTTCTATGCTATGGCATGACTAATTGCGCTATTTTTATGCTGTTTTGAGGTGTTTTTGAACTGTTTTTGGGACGGGTCATATTTTGACATTTTTGCCATACTATAGCCTTGCCTTTTTTTTCGGTCAATTTTTCAACATGCATTTTTATGGTGTTTTTGTCCATTTTTGAAACTTTCTATGCTATGGCATGATTAATTGCGCTATTTTATGCTGTTTTGAGGTGTTTTTTTTGAACTTTTTTGGGACGGGTCATATTTTGACATTTTTGCCATACTATAGCCTTGCCTTTTTTTTGGTAAATTTTTCAACATGCATTTTTATGGGGTTTTTGTCCATTTTTGAAACTTTCTATGCTATGGCATGACTAATTGCGTATTTTATGCTGTTTTGAGGTGTTTTTAGCTGTTTTTGGGACGGGTCATATTTTGACATTTTTGCCATACTATAGCCTTGCCTTTTTTTCGGTCAATTTTTTCAACTTGCATTTTTATGGTGTTTTTGTCAATTTTTGCAACTTTCTATGCTATGGCATGACTAATTGCGCTATTTTATGCTGTTTTGAGGTGTTTTTGAACTGTTTTTGGGACGGGTCATATTTTGACATTTTTGCCATACTATAGCCTTGCCTTTTTTTCGGTCAATTTTTCAACATGCATTTTTATGGTGTTTTTGTCCATTTTTGCAACTTTCTATGCTATGGCATGACTAATTGCGCTATTTTATGCTGTTTTGAGGTGTTTTGAACTGTTTTTGGGACGGGTCATATTTTGACATTTTTGCCATACTATAGCCTTGCCTTTTTTTCGGTCAATTTTTTCACACTTGCATTTTTATGGGTTTTTGTCAATTTTTGAAACTTTCTATGCTATGGCATGATTAATTGCGCTATTTTATGCTGTTTTGAGGTGTTTTGAAACTATTTTTTGGGACGGGTCATATTTTGACATTTTTGCCATACTATAGCCTTGCCTTTTTTTTTGGTCAATTTTTCAACATGCATTTTTATGGTGTTTTTGTCAATTTTTGAAACTTTCTATGCTATGGCATGACTAATTGCGGTATTTTATGCTGCTCTTTTTGAGGTGTTTTTAGCTGTTTTTGGGACGGGTCATATTTTGACATTTTTGCCATACTATAGCCTTGCCTTTTTTTCGGTCAATTTTTCAACATGCATTTTTATGGTGTTTTTTGTCAATTTTTGCAACTTTCTATGCTATGGCATGACTAATTGCGCTATTTTATGCTGTTTTGAGGTGTTTTTAACTGTTTTTGGGACGGGTCATATTTTGACATTTTTGCCATACTATAGCCTTGCCTTTTTCGGTCAATTTTTCCAACATGCATTTTTATGGTGTTTTTGTCCATTTTTGCAACTTTCTATGCTATGGCATGACTAATTGCACTATTTTATGCTGTTTTGAGGTGTTTTGAACTGTTTTTTTGGACGGGTCATATTTTGACATTTTTGCCATACTATAGCCTTGCCTTTTTTCGGTCAATTTTTCAACATGCATTTTTATATGGTGTTTTTGTCAATTTTTGCAACTTTCTATGCTATGGCATGATTAATTGCGCTATTTTATGCTGTTTTGAGGTGTTTTGAACTGTTTTTGGGACGGGTCATATTTTGACATTTTTGCCATACTATAGCCTTGCCTTTTTTTCGGTCAATTTTTCCACATGCATTTTTATGGTGTTTTTGTCCATTTTTGAAACTTTCTATGCTATGGCATGACTAATTGCGCTATATTTTATGCTGTTTTGAGGTGTTTTTAGCTGTTTATGGGACGGGTCATATTTTGACATTTTTGCCATACTATAGCCTTGCCTTTTTTTCGGTCAATTTTTCAACTTGCATTTTTATGGTGTTTTTGTCATTTTTGCAACTTTCTATGCTATGGCATGACTAATTGCGCTATTTTTATGCTGTTTTGAGGTGTTTTGAACTGTTTTTGGACGGGTCATATTTTGACATTTTTTGCCATACTATAGCCTTGCCTTTTTTTTCGGTCAATTTTTCCACATGCATTTTTATGGTGTTTTTGTCAATTTTTGAAACTTTCTATGCTATGGCATGATTAATTGCGCTATTTTATGCTGTTTTGAGGGTGTTTTGAACTATTTTTTGGGACGGGTCATATTTTGACATTTTTGCCATACTATAGCCTTGCCTTTTTTTGGTAAATTTTTCAACATGCATTTTTATGGTGTTTTTGTCCATTTTTGCAACTTTCTATGCTATGGCATGACTAATTGCGGTATTTTATGCTGTTTTGAGGTGTTTTTAGCTGTTTTTGGGACGGGTCATATTTTGACATTTTTTGCCATACTATAGCCTTGCCTTTTTTTCGGTCAATTTTTTCAACATGCATTTTTATGGTGTTTTTGTCAATTTTTGCAACTTTCTATGCTATGGCATGACTAATTGCGCTATTTTATGCTGTCGGTTTTGAGGTTTTTTAAGTTTTTTGTGGGGGGGGCATATTTTGACATTTTTTGCCATACTATAGCCTTGCCTCTTTTTCGGTCAATTTTTCCACATGCTTTTTTATGGTGTTTTTGTCAATTTTTGCAACTTTCTATGCTATGGCATGACTAATTGCGCTATTTTATGCTGTTTTGAGGTGTTTTGAACTGTTTTTGGGACGGGTCATATTTTGACATTTTTGCCATACTATAGCCTTGCCTCTTTTTCGGTCAATTTTTCCACATGCTTTTTTATGGTGTTTTTGTCCATTTTTGAAACTTTCTATGCTATGGCATGACTAGTTGTGCTATTTAATACTGTTTTGAGGTGTCTTGAACTGTTTTTTGGACGGGTCATATTTTGACATTTTTGCCATACTATAGCCTTGCCTTTTTCGGTCAATTTTTCAACATGCATTTTTATGGTGTTTCTGTCAATTTTTGCAACTTTCTATGCTATGGCATGACTAGTTGTGCTATTTTATGCTGTTTTGAGGTGTTTTTAGCTGTTTTTGGGACGGGTCATATTTTGACATTTTTGCCATACTATAGCCTTGCCTTTTTTTTGGTCAATTTTTCAACATGCATTTTTATGGTGTTTTTGTCAATTTTTGCAACTTTCTATGTTATGGCATGATTAGTTAGTTATTTTATGCTGTTTTGAGGTGTTTTGAACTATTTTTTGAGATGGGTCATATTTTGACATTTTTGCCATACTATAGCCTTGCCTTTGTTGGTCATTTTTTTCAACATGCATTTTTATGGTGTTTTTGTCAATTTTTGCAACTTTCTATGCTATGGCATGACTAGTTGCACTATTTTATGCTGTTTTGAGCTGTTTTGAACTGTTTTTTGAAACGGGTTATATTTTGACATTTTTGCCATACTATAGCCTTGCCTTTTTTTTGGTCAATTTTTCAACTTGCATTTTTATGGTGTTTTTGTCAATTTTTGCAACTTTCTATGCTATGGCATGACTAATTGCGCTATTTTATGCTGTTTTGAGGTGTTTTTAGCTGTTTATGGGACGGGTCATATTTTGACATTTTTGCCATACTATAGCCTTGTCTTTTTTTCGGTCAATTTTTCAACTTGCATTTTTATGGTGCTTTTGTCAATTTTTGAAACTTTCTATGCTATGGCATGATTAATTGCGCTATTTTATGCTGTTTTGAGGTGTTTTGAACAATTTTTT
>NW_024635151.1:0-272 GCF_008729295.1 Plectropomus leopardus
TTTTGCCATACTATAGCCTTGCCTTTTTCGTCATTTTTTCAACATTCATTATTATGATGTTTTTGTCCGTTTTTGCAGCCTTTTTTGCTATGGTGCATCTTGGCATGCTATTTTATGCTGTTTTATGCTGTTTTCAGCTGTTTTTGGGACATGTCATATTTTGACATTTTTTGCCATACTATAGCCTTGCCTTTCCGGTCGTTTTTTCAACATGCATAATTTCAGTTTTTTTGGAGGTTTTTGCAACATTCTGTGCTAGGCATGTCTTAGCA
>NW_024635152.1:0-371 GCF_008729295.1 Plectropomus leopardus
GGACATGCCATTTTTGACATTTCAGCCTTACTATAGCCTTGCCTTTTTGCTCATTTTCAGCATGCATTACTTGGCTGTTTTTGGTAGTTTTTGCAAAAATCTATGCTATGGTGTGTCTCGGTATGCTATTTTATGCTGTTTTGAGGTGTTTTCAGCTGTTTTTGGGACATGCCATTTTTGACATTTCAGCCTTACTATAGCCTTGCCTTTTCGCTCATTTTTTCAACATGCATTATTTTGCTGTTTTTGGTAGTTTTTGCACCAATCTATGCTATGGTGTGTCTCGGTATGCTATTTTATGCTGTTTTGAGGTGTTTCAGCTGTTTTTGGGACATGCCATTTTTGACATTTTAGCCTTACTATAGCCTTGC
>NW_024635153.1:0-915 GCF_008729295.1 Plectropomus leopardus
TTTTACCTGTCTGTGGGACATGTCATATTTTGACAGTTTTACCCATAATATAGCCTTGCTTTTTCATCATTTTTTCAACATGCATTATGAGCGTGTTTTTGGACGTATTTCCAACATTCCATGCAATGCGGCACGCTATTTTATCCTGTTTTGTAGTGTTTTAAACTGTTTTTTTGGACATGTCATATTTTGACATTCATAGCTATACTATAGCCTTGCCTTTTTGGTCATTTTTTCAACATGCATTATTTTGTTGTTTTTAGCTGTATTTGCAACATTTTATGCAATGGTGCGTCTTGGCAGGCTGTTTTATGCTGTTTTGAGGTGTTTTAACCTGTTTTAAAGACATGTCATTTTTTGGCATTTTTCGCCTTGCCTTTTCTGTCATTTTTTTCAACTTGCATTGTTATGGTGTTTTAGGCCATATTTGCAACATTTTAATGCTATGGCGTGTCTCAACACACTATTGTATGATGTTTTGAGGTGTTTTAAACAGTTTTTGGGACATGTCATATTTTGACAGTTTTAGCCATACTATAGCCTTGCCTTTTTGGTCAGTTTTTCAACTTGCATTATTATGTTGGTTTTTGGACGTATTTCCAACATTGAATGCTATGGTGTGTCTCGGCACGCTATTTTATGCTATTTTGAGGTGATTTCAGCTGTTTTTGGGACATGTCATATTTTCACATTTTTAGCCATACTATAGCCTTGCCTTTTTGGTCAGGTTTTCAACATGCATTATTATGGTGTTTTTGGCCGTATTTCCAGCATTCTATGCTATGGCGTGTCTCTGCATGCTATTTTATGCTTTTTTGAGGTGTTTTACCCGTTTTTTGGGACATGTCATATTTTGAAAATTTTAGCCATACTATAGCCTTGCCTTTCTGGTCAGTTTTTCAACATAGATTATTA
>NW_024635154.1:0-588 GCF_008729295.1 Plectropomus leopardus
ATGGAGATTTAAGCTGTTTTCAGTAGTTTTTGGGACATGACATTTTTTGGCATTTTCGCCATACTATAGCCTTGCTTTTTGGGTCATTCTTTCGATATATCATTTTATGGTGTTTTTGGCCATTTTTGCAACATTCAATGCTATGGTGTCTCTCAGCATGCTACTTAATGCTGTTTAAAGCTGTTTTCAGTAGTTTTTGGAACATGACATTTTTTGGCATTTTTGCCATACTATAGCCTTGCCTTTTGGGTCATTTTTTCACCATGTCATATTATGGTATTTTTGGCCGTTTTTGCAAAATTCTATGCTGTGGCGTGTCTAGGCACGTTATTTCATTTGGATTTAAGCTGTTTTTAGCAGTTTTTGGGATATGTTAATTTTTGCCATTTTTGCCATACTATAGCCTTGCTTTTTGGGTAATTCTTTCAACATGCCATTTTATGGTGTTTTTGGCCATTTTTGCAAGTTTCTGCGCTATGGCGTGTGTCAGCACGTTATTTAATGGAGATTTAAGGTGTTTTCAGTAGTTTTTGGAACATGTCATTTTTTATCATTTTTACCATACTATAGCCTTGCTTCTTGGGTCAT
>NW_024635155.1:0-228 GCF_008729295.1 Plectropomus leopardus
ATGGAGATTTAAGCTGTTTTCAGTAGTTTTTGGGACATGACATTTTTCGGCATTTTCGCCATACTATAGCCTTGCTTTGTGAGTCACTTTTTTGACATATCATTTTATGGTGTTTTTGGCCGTTTTTGCACATTTCTATGCTATGGCGTGTCTCGGAAATGTATTTAATGTTCTTAAAATATGTTTTCAACTGTTTTTGGGACATGCCATTTTTTGTCATTTTTGCCA
>NW_024635156.1:0-458 GCF_008729295.1 Plectropomus leopardus
GTGTTTTTGGACGTTTTTGCAACATTCTATGCTATTGCATGTATTAGCACGCTATTATATGCTGTTTTGAGGTGTTTTTCAGCTGTTTTTGGGACACGGCATATTTTGACATTTTTAGCCTTACTATAGCCTTGCCTTTTCAGCCTTTTTTTCAACATGCATCATTATGGTGTTTCTTGCAGTTTTTGCAACATTCTATGATATGGCGTGTTTGTACATGCTATTTTATGCTGTTTTGAGGTGTTTTCAGCTGTTTTTGGGACATGTTATATTTTGACATTTTTAGCCTTACTATAGCCTTGCCTTTTCGGCCATTTTTTCAACGTGCATTATTATGGTGTTTCTTGCAGTATTTGCAACATCCTGTGTTATGGCATGCTTCTGCACGCTGTTTTATGCTGTTTTGAGGCGTTTGCAGCTGTTTTTGGGACATGCCATATTTTGACATTTTGAGCCAT
>NW_024635157.1:0-201 GCF_008729295.1 Plectropomus leopardus
GACATGCATTATTTTGTTGTTTTTGGACATTTTTGAAGGATTCTGTGATATGGCATGTCTTTGCACTCTATTTCATGCTGTTTTGAGGTATTTTCAGCAGTTTTTAGAACATGTCATATTTTGACATTTTTGCCATGCTATAGCCTTGCCTTTTTGGTCATTTTTTGGACATGCATTATTTTGGTGTTTTTGGACCTTTTT
>NW_024635158.1:0-565 GCF_008729295.1 Plectropomus leopardus
TGCCATACTATAGCCTTGCCTTTTTTGGTCATTTTTTGGACATGCATTATTAGGGTGTTGTTTGGCTGTTTTTGCAAAATTCTTTGCTATGGCGTGACTCAGCATGCTATTTTAAGCTGTTTAGAGGTGTTTTCAGCCATCTTTGGAACGTGCCATTTTTTGAGATTTTTGCCATACTATAGCCTTGCCTTTTTTGGTCATTTTTTGGACATGCATTATTAGGGTGTTTTTGTCCCTTTTTTCAAAATTCTTTGCTATGGCGTGACTCAGCACGCTATCTTAAGCTTTTTAGAGGTGTTTTCAGCCATTTTTGGGATGTGCCATTTTTTGACATTTTTGCCATACTATAGCCTTGCCTTTTTTGGTCATTTTTTTGACATGCATTATTAGGGTGTTTTTTGTGATTTTTTCAACATTCCATGCTCTGGCATGACTCAGCATGTTATCTTAAGCTGTTTAGAGGTGCTTTCAGCCATCTTTGGAACGTGCCATTTTTTTTTTATACATTTTTGCCATAGTATAGCCTTGCCTTTTTTGGTCATTTTTTGGACATTCATTATATGGG
>NW_024635159.1:0-248 GCF_008729295.1 Plectropomus leopardus
CATATTTTGACACTTTGCCTTGCCTTTTCGGTCATTTTTTCAACATGTTACATCATTGTGTTTTTGGCCGTTTTTGTAAGAAACTGTGCTATGGCGTGTCTCTGCACGCTAGTTTTTGCTGTTTTGAAGTGTTTTCAGCTGTTTTTGGGACATGTCATATTTTGACATTTTAAACATACTATAGCCTTGCCTTTTCGGTCATTTTTTCAACATGCATTATTATGATGTTTTTGGCCGTTTTTGTAAGA
>NW_024635160.1:0-210 GCF_008729295.1 Plectropomus leopardus
GGGACATGCCATATTTTGACACTTTGCCTTGCCTTTTCGGTCATTTTCTCAACATGTTACATCATTGTGTTTTTGGCCGTCTTTGTAAGAAACTGTGCTATGGCGTGTCTCTGCACGCTAGTTTTTGCTGTTTTGAAGTGTTTTCAGCTGTTTTTGGGACATGTCATATTTTGACATTTTAAACATACTATAGCCTTGCCTTTTCGGTCA
>NW_024635161.1:0-1444 GCF_008729295.1 Plectropomus leopardus
TTTTTGCCATACTATAGCCTTGCTTTTCCGGTCATTTTTTCGATATTCTATATTATGCTTTTTTTGGCCATTTTTGCAAGTTTCAATGCTATGGCATGTTTCAGCACGATATTTTTGAGGTGTTTTTAGCTGTTTTCATGACACATCTTTTTTGACATTTTTGCCATACTTTAGCCTTGCTTCTTTTGTCACTTTTTCGACATTGTGTATTATGCTGTTTTTGGCTATTTTTGCACGTTTTAATGCTATGGCGTGTCTCAGCACGCTATTTTATGCTATTTTGAGGTGTTTAAAGTTGTTTTTATGACACGTCATTTGTTGACATTTTTGCCATACCTTGGTTCTTTGGTCATTTTTTCGACATACTATAATATATTGTTTTTGGCCATTTTTGCACGTTTTAATGCTATGGCTTGTCTCAGCACGATATTTTATACTTTTTGGAGGTGTTTAAAGCTGTTTTTGGGACGTCATATTTTGACTTTTGAGCCATACTATAGCCTTGCCTTTTCCGTCATTTTTTCAACATGCATTATTATGGTGTTTCTGGCCATTTCTGCAACATTTTATGCTATGGCATGTTTTTGTAGGCTATTTTATGCTGTTCTGAGGTGTTTTCAGTTCTTTTTGGGGACATGTCATATTTTGAGTTTTTAGCCATACTATAGCCTTGCCTTTTCAGTCATTTTTTCAACATGCATTATTATGGTGTTTCTGGCCATTTCTGCAACATTTTATGCTATGGCATGTTTTTGTAGGCTATTTTATGCTGTTCTGAGGTGTTTTCAGTTCTTTTTGGGGACATGTCATATTTTGAGTTTTTAGCCATACTATAGCCTTGCCTTTTCAGTCATTTTTTAAAAATGCATTAATTTGGTGTTTTTGGCTCTTTTTGCAACATTCAATGCTATGGCATGTTTCTGTAGGCTATTTTATGCTGTTTTTGGGTGGTAATGTACTATAGTATGTCGTCAACAACTAATAAATAAAAGTACTATATATACAAGTGTGGATGTGTAAAAATGTGTGTGTGTGTGTGTGTGTGAGAGAGAGAGAAAGAGAGAGAGAAAGAGAGAGAGAGAGAGAGAGAGAGAGAGAGAAAGAAGGTGTGTGTCGGTGTGGGCTTGAACACACCAAGAGGCAGAGGTGAGGTGACTAACAACCGAAGCACAAAGAAGATGTAAGATTCAAAGCTGGCTGCGGGGCAGAGAAGGCCTTAGCTGACCTTGTAGTTGGCCAGACAAAGAAATAAAGAAATGTCTGAAATTTTAATTTCTTTCTCTGTGTGCTTCTGTTCAGGGCCAGTTCATAAGTGTATATATGGATCTAATATGTATTTAAGGTGCCTTGGTTAGAAAAGGGTGTTTAGTTACATGCAAGACCCTGTCTGTGTGAGGCATGAAAAAACTGAATCCAAACTAACCTATAACCTAATAACAAAGAG
>NW_024635162.1:0-415 GCF_008729295.1 Plectropomus leopardus
TCAGCTGTTTTTAGGACATGTCACATTTTGACATTTTTGCCATACTATAGCCTTGCCTTTTTGGTCATTTTTTCACCATGCATTTTTATGGTGTTCTTTGCTGTTTTTGCAACATGCTATGCTATGGTATGTCCTGGCATGCTTTTTTAAACTGTTTTGAGGTGTTTTCAGCTGTTTTTAGGACATGTCACATTCTGACATTTTTGCCATACTATAGCCTTGCCTTTTTGGTCATTTTTTCACCATGCATTTTTATGGTGTTCTTTGCTGTTTTTGCAACATACTATGATATGGAATGTCCTAGCATGCTTTTTTAAACTGTTTTGAGGTGTTTTCAGCTGTTTTTAGGACATGTCACATTTTGACATTTTTGCCATACTATAGCCTTGCCTTTTCGGTCATTTTTTCAACTTGC
>NW_024635163.1:0-409 GCF_008729295.1 Plectropomus leopardus
ATGGTGGTTTGGGCTGTTTTTATACGTTTTAATGCTATGGCGTATCTCAGCACGCTATTTTATGCTGTTTTAAGGTGTTTTCAGCTGTTTTTGGGACATGTCAAATTTTGACATTTTTGCCTTACTATAGCCTTGCATTTTTGGTCATTTTTCCGACGTGGTATTTAATGATGGCACGCTCGTTTATTATGTTTTGAGGGGTTTTCATTCTTTTTTGGGGACATGCCAAATTTTGACATTATTGCCTTTATAAAATTATGGATTCTCCAATCCTGGAGAATTTTCATTCAGTTGCAGATCACAAACATGCCACCAAACTAAAGTCATTTAAAATGGCAATTTCTGACTTCAAGAAAAGAGATAAAAAGCTGTGGTAGTCAATAACAATTGCTTTATTTCAATCAGAGGG
>NW_024635164.1:0-439 GCF_008729295.1 Plectropomus leopardus
TGGTGTTCTTTGCTGTTTTTGCAACATACTATGTTATGGCATGTCCTGGCATGCTATTTTATACTGTTTTGAGGTGTTTTCAGCTGTTTTTAGGACATGTCACATTTTGACATTTTTGCCATACTATAGCCTTGCCTTTTTGGTCATTTTTTCAACTTGCATTTCCATGGTGTTTTTGGACTTTGTAGAAAAAAACTATGCTATGGTGTGTCTTGGCACACTTTTTTATGCTGTTTTGAGGTGTTTTCAGCTGTTTTTGGGACATGTCACATTTTGACATTTTTGCCATACTATAGCCTTGCCTTTTTGGTCATTTTTTCAACATGTATTTTTTTGGTGCTCTTGGACATTTTAGCCAAATTCTATGCTATGGTGTGTCTTGGCACACTTTCTTATGCTGTTTTGAGGTGTTTTCAGCTGTTTTTAGGACATGCCACAT
>NW_024635165.1:0-586 GCF_008729295.1 Plectropomus leopardus
CTTTATGATGGTGGTTTTGGCATTTTTGCAAGATATTATGCTATGGCATGTCTTGGCACACTATTTTAAGCTGTGTTAAAGTCTCTTAAGCTGTTTTAGGGACATGTCATTTTTGGACATTTTTCGCCTTACTATAGCATTGCCTTTTCGCTCATTTTTTCAACCTGCTATTTCATGGTGTTTTTGGCAATTTTTGCAAGATATTATGCTATGGCACACCTTTGCATGCTATTTTAAGCTGTTTTGAGGTGTTTTCAGCTGTTTAGGGACATGTCATTTTTGGACATTTTTCACCTTACTATAGCCTTGCCTTGTCGGTCATTTTTTCAACGTGCTATTTCATGGTGTTTTTGGCAATTTCTGCAAGACATTATGCTATGGCACACCTTTGCATGCTATTATATGCTGTTTTGAGGTGTTTTCAGCTGTTTTGGGGACATGTCATTTATGGACATTTTTCGCCATACTATAGCCTTGCCTTTTCGCTCATTTTTTCAACATGCTATTTCATGGTGTTTTTGGCCATTTTTGCAAGATAATATGCTCTGGCGTATCTTGGCACGCTATTTTAAGCTGTTTTGAGGTG
>NW_024635166.1:0-247 GCF_008729295.1 Plectropomus leopardus
TTGGCACGCTGTTTTATGCTGTTTTGAGGTGTTTTCAGCTGTTTTTGGGATATGTCATATTTTGACATTTTTGCCATAGTATAGCCTTGCCTTTTTTGTCATTTTTTCAACATGCATGATTATGATGTTTGTTGCCATTTTTCAAGAATTGTATGCTATGGCGTGTCTTGGCATGTTATTTTATACTGTTTTAAGGTGTCTTCAGCTGTTTTTGGGATATGTAATAGTTTGACATTTTTGCCATGTT
>NW_024635167.1:0-658 GCF_008729295.1 Plectropomus leopardus
TTTTGGTCCGTTTTTGCACCATTCTATGCTATGGCAAGTCTATGCACAGTATTTTATGCTGTTTTAATGTATTTTAAACTGTTTTTGGGACATGTCATATTTTGACATTTTTGCCTTACCTTGCCTCTTTGGTCATTTTTTCAACATGCATTATTAAGGTGTTTTTGGCCATTTTTGCACCATTCTATGCTGTGGCAAGTTGGCAAGCTGTTTTTGGGACATGTCATATTTTGACATTTTTGCCTTACTATAGCCTTGCCTTTCACAGTCATTTTTTTCAACATGCAGTATTCTATGCTATGGCAATTCTATGCTATGGCAAGTCTATGCACTCTATTTTATGCTGTTTTAATGTATTTTAAACTGTTTTTGGGACATGTCAGTGTTTCCTCTAGGATTTTTTTCAGCAGCGGGGGCAGGCTCTCCGGGGAGCCGTGGCGGCGTAAACAAATGACGCCTTTTAAAGGCTGAATGTAAAAATAAAAAATAATAACAAAAATTCAACAATAAAATAATAAAAACAATCAATAATAATTTCTTGATGGGGCTGTAATCAGTGGCAAAATTTGCACCCAGGCTCAGAACAATGGATTTTTCTTGGTTTTTTGTAAAACAGCTCTAAGGCTCTGTTGTACGGAAATTCCCCAAGAGGTGGCCC
>NW_024635169.1:0-403 GCF_008729295.1 Plectropomus leopardus
TATTTTGACATTTTTGCCTTACTATAGCCTTGCCTTTTCAGTCATTTATTCAACATGTGGTTTTATGGTATTTTTGGCTGTTTTTGCAACAAAGTATGCTGTGGCGTGTTTCTGCACGCTATTTCATGCATTTTTAAGGTGCTTTAAGCTCTTTTTGGGACATGTCATATTTTGACATTTTTGCCTTACTATAGCCTTGCCTTTTCGGTCATTTTTTCAACATGCGATTTTATGGTGTTTTTAGTCGTTTTGGAAACAAATTATGCTGTGGCATGTCTCTGCACGCTATTTTATGCTGTTTGAAGGTGTTTTCACCAATTTTTGGGACATGTCATATTTTGACATTTTTGCCTTACTATAGCCTTGCCTTTTTTGTCATTTTTTCAACATGCAATTTTATGGT
>NW_024635170.1:0-499 GCF_008729295.1 Plectropomus leopardus
ACATGTCATATTTTGATATTTTTACCATACTATAGCCTTGCCTTTTTGGTCATTTTTTTGACCTGCATCATTGTGGTGTTTTGGCTGTTTTTGCAACATTCTATCATGTGGCTTGTCTTGGCACGCTATTTTATGCTGTTTTGAGGTGTTTTCAGCGGTTTTTTGGGACATGTCATATTTTGACATTTTTGCCATACTAAAGCCTTGCCTTTTTGGTCATTTTGTTGACATGCATTATTATGGTGATTTTGGCTATTTTTCAAAGATTCTATGTCTTTGCATGTCTTGGTACGCTCTTATATGCTGTTTTGAGGTGTTTTCAATCGTTTTTGGGACATGTCATATTTTGACATTTTTATCCATAGTATAACCAGGTCTTTGCAGACATTTTTTCAAGTCAAGTCAAGTCAAGTCAAGTCAATTTTATTTATAGAGCCAATCATCAACATGGTTTGCCTCAGAGTGCTTTACAGTGTACAACATCCCTCTGCCCTTAGAC
>NW_024635171.1:0-370 GCF_008729295.1 Plectropomus leopardus
ACACACACACACACACACACACACACACACACACACACAGTCTCATAATTAGCAGATTCCTTCAGTTGTGTAATTGCTTCAGCAGAATGAATGGAAACAAATGGAAGGTGGGAAAAATACATTTTTAAATCTAAACCACTGTGTTATACTTCGTAAAATCAGCTGTGCCAATTCAAAGTCTTTCTGAGTTTGTACTTAATGTTATGGCTCTTCTATGATGTCAACCAAAGGCTCACCCTACAACCAAATTCAAAACACAGAGTGGAACCTGCCGTTTAACTGATCCTCTAATACAATAGCCAAAAAACAAGCAGATCTAACTAATTAATGTTTTATGATGCTACTTAAGGTTTGTTTACATTCATAATGT
>NW_024635172.1:0-2730 GCF_008729295.1 Plectropomus leopardus
TTTTTACGACATGCCTTATAATGGTGTTTGTAGCTTGTTTTAGCAACATTCTTTGCCATGGCGTGTCTCGGCATGCTATTTCATGCAGGTTTAAGCTATTTTGAGCTGTTTTTGGGAGATGTCATTTTTTGACATTTTTGCCTTACTATAGCCTTGCTTTTTGGGTCATTTTTGCAACATGCCATATTATGGTGTTTTTAGTGTTTTATGCAACATTCTTTGCCATGGCGTGTCTGGCACGCTATTTTATGCAGGTTTAAGCTGTTGTAAGCTGTTTTTGGGAGATATCATTTTTGACATTTTTGCCTTACTATAGCCTTGCTTTTTGGGTCAATTTTGCAACATGCCATATTATGGTGTTTTTAGTGTTTTATGCAACATTCTTTGCCATGGCGTGTCTCGGCATGCTATTTCATGCAGTTTTAAGCTGTTTTAAGCTTTTTTTAGGAGTTGTCATTTTTTGACATTTTTGCCTTACTATAGCCTTGCTTTTTGGGTCATTTTTACGACATGTCTTATAATGGTGTTTTAGTGTTTTTTTGCAACATTCCTTGCCATGGCTTGTCTCGGCACGCTATTTTATGCAGATTTAAACAGTTTTAAGCTGTTGTTGGGAGATGTCATTTTTTTGTCATTTTTGCCTTACTATAGCCTTGCTTTTTGGGTCATTTTTACGACATGCCTTATAATGGTGTTTGTAGCTTGTTTTAGCAACTTTCTTTGCTATAGCGTGTCTCGGCATGCTATTTCATGCAGGTTTAAGCTATTTTAAGCTGTTTTTGAGAGATGTCATTTTTTGACATTTTTGCCTTACTATAGCCTTGCTTTTTGGGTCAATTTTGCAACATGCCATATTATGGTGTTTTTAGTGTTTTTTGCAACATTCTTTGCCATGGCGTGTCTTGGCACGCTATTTTATGCAGATTTAAACAGTTTTAAGCTGTTTTTAGGAGTTGTCATTTTTTGACATTTTTGCCTTACTATAGCCTTGGTTTTTGGGTCAATTTTTTGACATGCAATATTATGGTGTTTGTAGCTTGTTTTAGCAACTTTCTTTGCCATGGCGTGTCTCGGCATGCTATTTTATGCAGTTTTGAGCTGTTTTCAGCTGTTTTTGGGACATGTAATTTTTTGACATTTTTGCCTTACTATAGCCTTGCTTTTTGGGTCATTTTTAGGACATGCCTTATAATGGTGTTTGTAGCTTGTTTTAGCAACTTTCTTTGCTATGGCGTATCTCGGTCTGCTATTTTATGGAGTTTTGAGCTGTTTTGAGCTGTTTTTGGGAGATGTCATTTTTTGACATTTTTGCCTTACTATAGCCTTGCTTTTTGGTCAATTTTTGCAACATGCCATATTATGGTGTTTTTAGTGTTTTTCTTCCAACATTCTTTGCCACGGCATGTCTCGGCATGCAATTTTATGCAGATTTATGCTGTTTTAAGCTGTTTTTGGGAGATGTAATTTTTTGACATTTTTGCCTTACTATAGCCTTGCTTTTTGGGTCATTTTTGCAACATGCCATATTATGGTGTTTTTAGTGTTTTATGCAACATTCTTTGCCATGGCTTGTCTCGGCACGCTGTTCCATGCAGTTTTAAGCTGTTTTAAGCTGTTTTTAGGAGTTGTCATTTTTTGACATTTTTGCCTTACTATAGCCTTGGTTTTTGGGTCAATTTTTTGACATGCAATATTATGGTGTTTGTAGCTTGTTTTAGCAACTTTCTTTGCCATGGCGTGTCTCGGCATGCTATTTTATGCAGTTTTGAGCTGTTTTCAGCTGTTTTTGGGACATGTAATTTTTTGACATTTTTGCCTTACTATAGCCTTGCTTTTTGGGTCATTTTTTAGGACATGCCTTATAATGGTGTTTGTAGCTTGTTTTAGCAACTTTCTTTGCTATGGCGTATCTCGGTCTGCTATTTTATGGAGTTTTGAGCTGTTTTGAGCTGTTTTTGGGAGGAAATGTCATTTTTGACATTTTTGCCTTACTATAGCCTTGCTTTTTGGGTCAATTTTCAACATGCCATACTATGGTGTTTTTAGTGTTTTTCTTCCAACGTTCTTTGCCATGGCATGTCTCGGCATGCTATTTCATGCAGGTTTAAGCTATTTTAAGCTGTTTTTGGGAGATGTCATTTTTTGACATTTTTGCCTTACTATAGCCTTGCTTTTTGGGTCATTTTTGCAACATGCCATATTATGGTGTTTTTAGTGTTTTATGCAACATTCTTTGCCATGGCGTGTCTTGGCACGCTATTTTATGCAGGTTTAAGCTGTTGTAAGCTGTTTTTGGGAGATATCATTTTTGACATTTTTGCCTTACTATAGCCTTGCTTTTTGGGTCAATTTTGCAACATGCCATATTATGGTGTTTTTAGTGTTTTATGCAACATTCTTTGCCATGGCGTGTCTCGGCATGCTATTTCATGCAGTTTTAAGCTGTTTTAAGCTTTTTTTAGGAGTTGTCATTTTTTGACATTTTTGCCTTACTATAGCCTTGCTTTTTGGGTCATTTTTACGACATGTCTTATAATGGTGTTTATAGTGTTTTTTTGCAACATTCCTTGCCATGGCTTGTCTCGGCACGCTATTTTATGCAGATTTAAACAGTTTTAAGCTGTTGTTGGGAGATGTCATTTTTTGTCATTTTTGCCTTACTATAGCCTTGCTTTTTGGGTCATTTTTACGACATGCCTTATAATGGTGTTTGTAGCTTGTTTTAGCAAC
>NW_024635173.1:0-416 GCF_008729295.1 Plectropomus leopardus
TAGCCTTACCTTTCGTCATCTTTACAACCTGCATCATTATGGTGTTTCTGGCTGTTTTTGCAAAATTCTTTGCCATGACATGTCTTTGCACGGTATTGTATGCTGTTTTGAGATGTTTTGAGCTGATTTTGGGACATGTCATATTTTGACATTTTTGCCATACTATAGCCTTGCCTTTTGGGTCATTTTTTCAACATGCATTATTGTGGTGTTTTTCGACATTTGTGCAAAATTCTGTGCAAGGGCGTAGCCTTGCCTTTCGGGTCATTTTTTTAGCATGCATTATTATGGTGTTTTTGGCCGTTTTTGCAAAATTCTTTGCCATGACATGCCTTTGCACGGTATTTTATGCTGTTTTGAGATGTTTTGAGCTAATTTTGGGACATGTCATATTTTGACATTTTTGCCATACTATA
>NW_024635174.1:0-538 GCF_008729295.1 Plectropomus leopardus
GGGACGTGTCATATTTTGACATTTTTCCATACTATAGCCTTGCCTTTTTGTCATTTTTTGGACATTCTACTTCATGGTGTTTTTGAATATTTCTGAAAGTTTCTTTGCTATGGCGCGTCTTAGCACGCTATTTTATGCTGTTTTGAGGTGTTTTCAGCTTTTTTTGGGACGTGTCATATTTTGACATTTTTCCATACTATAGCCTTGCCTTTTTGTCATTTTTTTGACATTCTCCTTTATGGTGTTTTTGAATATTTCTGAAAGTTTCTTTGCTATGTAGTGTCTTAGCATGCTCTTTTATGCTATTTTGAGGTGTTTTCAGCAGTTTTGGGGATGTGTCATATTTTGACATTTTTCCATACTATAGCCTTGCCTCTTCGGTCAGTTTTTGGACGTTAAGCATTTGGGTTTTTTTTAATATTTCTGAAAGTTTCTATACTTTGGCGTGTCTTAATACACTATTTTATTCTGTTTTGAGGTGTTTTCAGCTTCTTTTGGGACGTGTCATATTTTGACATTTTTCCATACTATAGCCTTG
>NW_024635175.1:0-500 GCF_008729295.1 Plectropomus leopardus
GTCATATTTTGACATTTTTCCATACTATAGCCTTGCCTTTTCGGTCATTTTTTCAACATGCATTTTTATGGTGTTTTTGGCCATTTTTGATAAATTCTATGTTATGACGTGTGTTTGCATGCTATTTTATGCAGTTTTGAAGTGTTTTCAGCAGTTTTTGGGACATGTCATATTTTGATATTTTTCCATACTATAGCCTTGCCTTTTCGGTCATTTTTTCAACATGCATTTTTATGGTGTTTTTGGCCATTTTTGATAAATTCTAAGTTATGGCGTATGTTTGCAAGCTAGTTTGTGCTATTATGAAGTGATTTTAGTTGTTTTTGGGGCATGTCATATTTTGACATTTTTCCATACTATAGCCTTGCCTTTTCGGTCATTTTTTCAACATGCATTTTTATGGTGTTTTTGGCCATTTTTGATCAATTCTATTCAATGGCATGTCTTGGCATGCTATTTTATGCAGTTTTAAAGTGTTTTCAGCTGTTTTTGGGACATGT
>NW_024635176.1:0-378 GCF_008729295.1 Plectropomus leopardus
TTTTAGCCTTACTATAGCCTTGCCTTTTCGGTCATTTTTTCAACATGCTTTATTTTGTTGTTTTTGGACGTTTTTGCAACATTCAATGCTATGGCGTGTTTTGATACGCTATTTTATACTGTTTTGAGGTGTTTTAAGCTGTTTTTGGGACATGTCATATTTTGACATTTTTAGCCTTGCCTTTTCAGTCATTTTTTCAACATGCCATTTTATGAAGTTTTTGGCCATTTTTGAATAATTTATGCTATGGCGTGTCTTGTCATGTTATTTTATACTGTTTTGAGGTGTTTTAAGCTGTTTTTGAGACTTCTCATATTTTGACATTTTTAGTCTTACTATAGCCTTGCCTTTTCGGTCATTTTTTCAACATGCCATTTT
>NW_024635177.1:0-372 GCF_008729295.1 Plectropomus leopardus
ACATGTCATGATTTTGAATTTTTTCCATACTATAGCCTTGCCTTTTCTGTAATTTTTTCAACATGCATTTTTACGGTGTTTTTGGCCATGTATGATAAATTCTATGCTATGGTGTGTGTTTGCAAGCTAGTTTATGTTGTCTTAAAATGTTGTCAGCTGTTTTTGGGACATGTCATATTTTGACATTTTTTCCATACTATAGCCTTGCCTTTTTGGTGATTTTTCAACATGCAATTTAATGCAGTTTTTGGCAATTTATGATAAATTCTATGCTATGGCGTGTGTTTGCAAGCTGGTTAATGCAGTTTTCAAGTGTTTTCAGCTGTTTTTGGGACATGTCATATTTTGACATTTTTCCATACTATAGCCTTC
>NW_024635178.1:0-355 GCF_008729295.1 Plectropomus leopardus
TTTTAGCCTTACTATAGCCTTGCCTTTTCGGTCATTTTTTCAACATGTCATTTTATGGAGGTTTTGACTATTTTTGTATTGTTGTATGCTATGGCGAGTCTTTGCACGCTATTTTATACTGTTTTGAGGTGTTTTAAGCTGTTTTTGGGACATGTCATTTTTTGAAAATTTTAGCCTTACTATAGCCTTGCCTTTTCGGTCATTTTTTCAACATGCTTTATTATGGTGTTTTTAGACATTTTTAAAACAGTCTATGCTATGGCGTGTTTTGATACGCTATTTTATACTGTTTTGAGGTGTTTTAAGCCGTTTTTGGGACATGTCACGTTTTGACATTTTTAGCCTTACTATAGCC
>NW_024635179.1:0-330 GCF_008729295.1 Plectropomus leopardus
TTTTTCGCTTATTTTTTCAACATGCTATATTTTGGTGTTTATGGCCGTTTTTAAAACAAACTATGCTATGGCGTGTCTCAATACGCTCTATTATGCTGTTTTGAGGTGTTTTCATCTATTTTTGGGACATGTCATATTTTGACATTTTTGCCATACTATAGCCTTGCCTTTTCACTCATTTTTCAACATGCTTTTTTATGGTGTATTTGGCAATTTTTAATACAAACTATGCTATGGCGTGTCCCAGCAGGCTCTTTTATGCTGCTTTGAGGTGTTTTCAGCTGTTTTTGGGACACCTCATATTTTGACATTTTTGCCATACTATAGCCT
>NW_024635180.1:0-423 GCF_008729295.1 Plectropomus leopardus
AGCTGTTTTGGGGATTTGTCACATTTTGACATTTTTGTCATACTATAGCCTTGCCTTTTCGTCATTTTTTCAACTTGCATATTTATGGTGTTTTTTGCCGTTTTTTGCAATATTCTATGCTATGGTGTGTTTTGGCACGCTCTTTTATACTGTTTTGAAGTGTTTTCAGCTGTTTTGGGGATTTGTCACATTTTGACATTTTTGCCATACTATAGCCTTGCTTTTTCGGTCATTTTTTCAACATGCATTTTCCTGGTGTTTTGTGCCATTTTTGCAGCATTCTATGCTATGGCGTGTATTGGCACTCTCTTGTATACTGTTTTAAGGTGTTTTCAGCTGTTTTTGGGACATGTCACATTTTGACATTTTTGTCATGCTATAGCCTTGCCTTTTCGTCATTTTTTCAACTTGCATATTTATGGT
>NW_024635181.1:0-572 GCF_008729295.1 Plectropomus leopardus
TTTTTTACAGCATTCTATGCTATGGCGTGTATTGGGACGCTCTTGTCTACTGTTTTAAGGTGTTTTCAGCTATTTTTGGGGACATGTCACATTTTGACATTTTTGCCATACTATAGCCTTGACTTTTTGGTCAGTTTTTCAACATGCATTTTCATGGTGTTTTGTGCCATTTTTGCAGCATTCTATGCTATGGCGTGTATTGGGACGCTCTTTTATACTGTTTTAAGGTGTTTTCAGCTGTTTTGGGGACATGTCCCATTTTGACATTTTTGCCATACTATATCCTTGACTTTTTGTTCATTTTTTCAACATGCATTTTTATGGTCTTTTTGGCTTTTTTTGCAGCATTCTATGCTATGGCATGTCTTGGCACGCCCTTTTTTACTGTTTTAAGGTGTTTTCAGCTATTTTTGGGACATTTCACATTTTGACATTTTTGCCATACTATAGCCTTGCTTTTTCAGTGATTTTTTGGACTTGCATTTTCCTGGTGTTTTTGGCTGTTTTTGCAGCATTCTATGCTATGGTGTGTATTGGGATGCTCTTGTATAATGTTTTAAGGTGTTTTCAGC
>NW_024635182.1:0-372 GCF_008729295.1 Plectropomus leopardus
GCCTTGCCTTTTTGGTCATTTTTTCAACATGCAATATTATGGTGTTTGTGGCCGTTTCTGCAACTTTCTTTGCTATGGCGTGTCTTGGCACGCTGTTCTATGCTGTTTTGAGGTGTTTTTAGCAGTTTTTGGGATATGCCATATATTGCCTTTTTTGCCATACTATAGCCTTGCCTTTTCTGACATTTTTTCAGCATGCAATATTATGGTGTTTTTGGCCGTTTCTGCAACTTTCTTTGCTATGGCGTGTCTTGGCACGCTATTTTCTGCTGTTTTGAGGTGTTTTTAGCAGTTTTTGGGATATGCCATATTTTGCCTTTTTTGCCATACTATAGCCTTGCCTTTTCTGTCATTTTTTCAACATGCAATATT
>NW_024635183.1:0-1205 GCF_008729295.1 Plectropomus leopardus
ACACACACACACACACACACACACACACACACACACACACACACATACTGTGTGTTCACTGTTTATGTGTCAAGTTACAGTTCAGCCTTTCCTGCACAGAGAGTCTCTACATTCTGTCTGAGGAACCAATCAGACGACGGCATCATGTGTCTGAGTGTGATTTTATAGAGCATGCTGCCACCACTGAAACTAAAGAATTTAACACAACAGCGTGAGCCTCTAGTTTGATATGTAACATGCATGTCAGCAGCTCTGACATGCATGTTACGTCACTAACAATCACTTAGCATTCCTGTTGTATGACGCTTGATCTTGTCTTCCGCTTTCACTATTTGTGGAAAACTTTTCAGCATTTTCATTTTTTTAAACATTTTTGGTGAACTTTTTTTCTTTAAAATAGGGCTGCAGCGATGCATCAACGTAACCAATTACATAATTATGGCGATTTATGTAACGTGCGTCAACGCATCACAAGAGCGTGAGCAGCACAGAGTGCGTTGTTTTTTGTTTCGGTGCTTTTATCAAATGAGAGCGTGCACACTGCCTGTCTGAGCTGCACGTGTCAGGCCCGTCTGACCTGCACCTGTCAGGCCCGTCTGAACTGCACCTGTCAGGCCCGTCTGAACTGCACCTGTCAGGCCCGTCTGAGCAGCACCTGTCAGGCCCGTCTGAGCTGCGTGTCAGCCGCAGCACATCGAGAGAAACGGTGGGTTGCTGTTTTTTTTACATGTGACGCTCGCATTTGTCAGCAGGAGTAGACTGTTGACAAACTGAATGATTATATTGACTCTGTACTGCTTTATACTGCAGTTTAGTCTCTCTGTCACAGAGATGAGGAAATACTGAGATGTTTGTTTTACCTCGACTTCCTTGCTTTCCTTTCAAAACAAAAGCCCTTTGACTGTGTCTCTGTGGACAGAATGCGATCAGCTGCTGATACAATGCATTTTATTTTGAAACATTAACAGGATGTGGTTGTCAGTTGTGCAGGAGCTTGTATAACTTCATAAATGAGAGGGACATGTGCTTATAAATATGAAAACACAGCAGTCACATCAGCAGGCAGCGGTGTGCCTTAAGGCCCAGTTCAGGCTGGACTGTTGTGATGCAGAAAGAATGGACGAGTTATAATTATTTCTGTTAGAGAAAAGTTTGAGTGTTATTCAAACTGCAGTAATTTTACTGTCAGATGTTTTGTTGTGCTG
>NW_024635184.1:0-472 GCF_008729295.1 Plectropomus leopardus
TTTGGCATGCTATTTTCTGCTGTTTTGAGGTGTTTTTAGCTATTTGTCAGACATGTCATATTTTGACATTTTTGCCTTACTATAGCCTTACCTTTTTGGTCATTTTTTCAACATGCTGTAATTTGATGTTTTTGGCCGTTTTTGCAAGAGACTATGCCATGGCGTTTCTCTGCAGGATATTTTATGCTGTTTTGAGGTATTTTTAGCTGTTTTTGAGACATGTCATATTTTGACATTTTTACCTTACTATAGCCTTGCCTTTTCGGTCATTTTTTCAACTTGCTGTAATTTGATGTGTTTGGCCGTTTTTGCAAAGGACTATGCCATGGCGTTTCTCTGCAGGATATTTTATGATGTTTCCAGTTGCTTTTAGCAGTTTTTGAGACATGTCATATTTTGACATTTTTGCCTTACTATAGCCTTACCTTTTTGGTCATTTTTTCAACATGCTGTAATTTGATGTTTTTGGCCG
>NW_024635185.1:0-437 GCF_008729295.1 Plectropomus leopardus
TTTGACATTTTTGCCTTACTATAGCCTTGCCTTTTCAGTCATTTTTTTCAACATGCATTATTATGGTGTTTTTGGCCGTTTTTCCACCAGTCTATGCTATGGCGTGTCTATGTACCCTATTTTGAAGTAATTTGAAGTGTTTTCAGCCGTTTTTGGGACATGTCATATTTTGACATTTTTGCCTTACTATAGCCTTGCCTTTTCGGTCATTTTTTCAACATGCATTATTATGGTGTTTTTGGCCATTTTTGCGCCATTCTATGCTATGGCATGTCTCTGCACTCTATTTTATGCTGTTTCACTGTATTTTAAACTGTTTTTAGGACGTGTCATATTTTGACATTTTTGCCTTACTATAGCCTTGCCTTTTCGGTCATTTTTTCAACAGGCATTATTATGGTGTTTTTGGCCATTTTTGCACCATTCTATGCTATGGC
>NW_024635186.1:0-541 GCF_008729295.1 Plectropomus leopardus
ATGGCGTGTCTCTGCATGCTATTTTATGCTTTTTTGAGGTGTTTTCAGCTGTTTTTGGGACATGTCATATTTTGACATTTTTAGCCATACTATAGCCTTGCCTTTTTGGTCATTTTTTCAACATGCATTATTATGGCGGTTTTTGGCCGTATTTCCAGCATTCTATGCCATGGCGTGTCTCTGCATGCTATTTTATGCTTTTTTGAGGTGTTTTCAGCTGTTTTTGGGACATGTCATATTTTGACATTTTTAGCCATACTATAGCCTTGCCTTTTCGGTCATTTTTTCAACATGCATTATTATGGTGTTTTTGGCTGTATTTCTAGCATCCTATACTATGGCGTGTCTCTGCATGCTATTTTATGCTGTTTTGAGGTGTTTTCAGTGGTTTTTACGACATGTCATATTTTGACATTTTTAGCCATACTATAGCCTTGCCTTTTTGGTCAGTTTTTCAACATGCATTATTATGGTGTTTTTGGCCGTATTTCCAGCATTCTATGCTATGGCGTGTCTCTGCATGCTATTTTATGCTGTTTTG
>NW_024635187.1:0-544 GCF_008729295.1 Plectropomus leopardus
TGGTGTGTCTCTGTACAGTGTTTTATGTGTTTTTGAGTTGTTTTAAGCTGTTTTTAGGACATGTCAGTTTTTGACATTTTTGCCATACTATAGTCTTGCTTTTTTGGCCATCAGTTGTATATGCCATATTATGGTGTTTTTACACGTTTTTGCAGCATTTCATGCCTTGGTGTATCTCGGCACGCTATTTTACACAGTTTTCAGCTGTTTTACGCTATTTTGGGGACATGTCATTTTTTGACATTTTTGCCATACTTTAGTCTTGCTTTTTTGGTCATTATTTGGATATGCCATATTATAGTGTTTTTACACATTTTTGCAGCATTTCATGCCTTGGTGTGTCTCGGCACGCTATTTCATGCAGTTTACAGCGGTTTTAAGTTGTTTTTAGGACATGTCATTTTTTGACATTTTTGCCATACTATAGTATTGCCTTTTGGGTCATTTTTGGACATGCCACATTATTACCTTTTTGGCTGTTTTTGCAGCATTTCATACCTTGGTGTGTCTCGGCACGCTATTTTACGCAGTTTTCAGCTGTTTT
>NW_024635188.1:0-263 GCF_008729295.1 Plectropomus leopardus
TTTGACATTTTTGCCATACTATAGCCTTGCCTTTTTGGTCAATTTTAAGTATGCATTTTCATGGTGTTTTTGGCCGTTTTTGCTAAATTCTATGCCATGGCGTATCTTGGCACGCTATTTCATGCTGTTTTGGGGTGTTTTCAGCTGTTTTTGGGACATGTCATATTTTGACATTTTTGCCATACTATAGCCTTGCCTTTTTGTTCAATTTATCAGTATGCATTTTTATGGTGTTTTTGGCCGTTTTTGCAAAATTCTATGCC
>NW_024635189.1:0-475 GCF_008729295.1 Plectropomus leopardus
TTATGCTGTTTTGAGGTGTTTTTAGCTGTTTTTGGGACATGTCCTTTTTTGACATTTTTCCATACTATAGCCTTGCCTCTTCGGTCATTTTTTCAAAGTGGTATTTTATCGTGTTTTAGGCCATATTTGCATGTTTTAATGCTATGGCTTGTCTCAGCATGCTCTTTTATGCTGTTTTGAGATGTTTTTAGCTGTTTTTGGGACATGTCCTTTTTTTGCCATTTTTGCCATACTATAGCCTTGCTTCTTTGCTCAATTTTTCGACAACCTATTTTATTGTGTTTTAGGCCATATTTGCATGTTTTAATGCTATGGTGTGTCTCAGCACGCTCTTTTATGCTGTTTTGAGGAGTTTTAAGCTGTTTTTGGGACATGCCATTTTTTGACATTTTTGCCATACTATAGCCTTGACTTTTCGGTCATTTTTTCAACGTGCTTAATTCTTTTGTTTTTGGTCGTTTTTCCATCATTCAAT
>NW_024635190.1:0-238 GCF_008729295.1 Plectropomus leopardus
CAGCTGTTTTTGGGACGTGTCATATTTTGACATTTTTCCATACTATACCCTTGCCTCTTCGGTCATTTTTTCAACATGCATTATTATGGTGTTTTGGGCTGTTTTTGCACCAATCTATGCAATGGCGTCTCTCTGCACACTATTTTAAAGCAGATTGAGGTGTTTCCAGCTGTTTTTGGGACGTGTCATATTTTGACATTTTTCCATACTATAGCCTTGCCTCTTCGGTCATTTTTTC
>NW_024635191.1:0-306 GCF_008729295.1 Plectropomus leopardus
TTTTTGCAAAACATTATGCTATTGCATTGATTGGCATGCTATTTTCTGCTGTTTTGAGGTGTTTTCAGCTGTATTTGGGACATGTCAAATTTGGACAATTTTGCCATACTATAGCCTTGCTTCTTTGATAATTTTTTCGACATGCTTTTTATTACGTTTTTGGCAGTTTTTGCAAAACATTATGCTATTGCATTAATTAGCATGCTATTTTCTGCTGTTTTCAGGTGTTTTCAGCTGTTTTTGGGACATGTCAAATTTGGACATTTTTGCCATACTATAGCCTTGCTTCATTGGTCATTTTTTCGA
>NW_024635192.1:0-281 GCF_008729295.1 Plectropomus leopardus
GTTTTCAGCTGTTTTTGGGACATGTCAAATTTTGACATTTTTGCCATTTTTGCCTTGCTGTTTTGGTCATTTTTTCAACATGTTAAAATATGTTGTTTTTGGTCATATTTGCACGTTTTAATGCTATGGCGTGTCTCCACACGCTAGTTTATGCAGTTTTGATATGCTTTCAGCTGTTTTTGGGACGTGTCAAATTTTGACATTTTTGCCATACCATACTATAGCCTTGCTTTTTGTGTCATTTTTTCGACTTGCTAAGAAATGTTGTTTTTGGCCATATT
>NW_024635193.1:0-377 GCF_008729295.1 Plectropomus leopardus
CCATACTATAGCCTTGCCTTTTTGGTCATTTTTTCACCATGCATTTTGGTGCTGTTTTTGGCCATTTTTCCAACATTTAATGCTATGGCGTGTCTTTGCACACTATTTTATACTGTTTTAAGGTGTTTTCAGCTGTTTTTGAGACATGTCATATTTTGACATTTTTGCCATACTATAGCCTTGCCTTTTCAGTCATTTTTTCAACATGCATTTTGATGCTGTTTTTGGCCATTTTTGCTAAATTCTTCGCTATGGCGTGTCTTGGCACGGTGTTTTATGCTATTTTGAGATGTTTTAAGCTGTTTTGGGGATATATCACATTTTAACATTTTTGCCATACTATAGCCTTGCCTTTTCCGTCATTTTTTCAACATGCA
>NW_024635194.1:0-4322 GCF_008729295.1 Plectropomus leopardus
TTTTTTTGGAGAGGTCATATTTTGACAGTTTTTCCATACTGTAGCCTTGCACTTTTGGTGGATTTTTCAACATGCTATTTGATTGTGTGTTTGGCCGTTTTTGCAAAATCCTTTGCAATAGCATGTTTACACATGCTATTTTATGTGGTTTAAAGTGGTTTTCAGCAGTTTTTTGGAGAGGTCATATTTTGACAGTTTTGCCATACTATAGCCTTGCATTTTTTTTGGATTTTTCACCATGGTATTTTATTGAGTTTATGGATGTTCTAGCAAAATCCTATACAATGGCGTGTTTACGCACGCTATTTTATGTGGTTTAAAGTGATTTTCAGTACTTTTTTGGAAAGGTCATATTTTGACATTTTTGCCATACTATAGCCTTGCATTTTTGGTGGATTTTTCAACATGCTATTTTAATGTGTTTTGGTCTGTTTTTTGCAAAATCCTATGCAATGGCGTGTCTCGGCAAGCTATCTTATGTTGTTTAAAGTGGTTTTCAGCAGTTTTTTTGGAGAGGTCATATTTTGACAGTTTTTCCATACTATAGCCTTGCATTTTGGGGGATATTTCAACATGCTATTTCATTGTGTTTTTTGCCATTTTTGCGAAATCCTTTGCAATGGTGTGTTTTGGAATGATATTTCATATGGTTTAAAGTGGTTTTCAGCAGTTTTTTGGAAAGGTCATATTTTGACAGTTTTGCCATACTATAGCCTTGCACTTTTGGTGAATTTTTCAACATGCTATTTGATTGTGTTTTTGGCCTTTTTTGCAAAATCCTTTGCAATGACGTATGTCGCCATGCCATTTTATGTGGTTTAAAGTGGTTTTCAGCAGTTTTTTGGAAAGGTCATATTTTGACCGTTTTACCATACTATAGCCTTGCATTTTTTGTGGATTTTTCAGCATGCTATTTTATTGTGTTTTTTGGACGTTTTTGCAAAGTCCTATGCAGTGGCGTGTTTACGCACGCTGTTTTATGTGGTTTAAAGTGGTTTTCAGCAGTTTTTTTGGAAAGGTCATATTTTGACAGTTTTGCCATACTATAGCCTTACATTTTTGGTGGATTTTTCAACATGCTATTTCATTGTGTTTTTGGCCGTTTTTGCAAAATCCTATGCAATAGCATGTTTACACATGCTATTTTATGTGGTTTAAGTGGTTTTCAGCAGTTTTTTGGAGAGGTCATATTTTGACATTTTTGCCATACTATAGCCTTGCATTTTTGGGGGATATTTCAACATGCTATTTCATTGTGTTTTTGTCCGTTTTTGCAAAATCCTATGCAATGGCGTGTTTTGGAATGATATTTTATATGGTTTAAAGTGGTTTTCAGCAGTTTTTTGGAGAGGTCATATTTTGACAGTTTTTCCATACTATAGCCTTACATTTTTGGTGGATTTTTCAACATGCTATTTCATTGTGTTTTTGGCCGTTTTTGCAAAATCCTATGCAATAGCATGATTACACATGCTATTTTATGTGGTTTAAAGTGGTTTTCAGCAGTTTTTTGGAGAGGTCATATTTTGACATTTTTGCCATACTATAGCCTTGCATTTTTGGGGGATATTTCAACATGCTATTTTATTGTTTTTTGGCCGTTTTTGCAAAATCCTATGCAATGGCGTGTTTGGAATGATATTTTATATGGTTTTAAATGGCAACGTCACAATGCAGGTCACAGCCATTACCCTTCCCTTGCCCATGTTATCTCAGGGGGCAACATTCCTTCTCTCCCATGTACCTTGCTTCCAAACAATAGGGAACTCTCTCTCTCTCTCTCTCTCTCTCTCTCTCTCTCTCTCTCTCTCTCTCTCTCTCTCTCTCTCTCTCTCTCTCTCTCTCTCTCTCTCTCTCTCTCTCTCTCTCTCTCTCTCTCTCTCTCTCTCTCTCTCCTGCGCTTTTTTGAGCATGCAACTTCTCTTTGCATCGGCACTGCACCTTACCCCCGCTCGCCACGGCCACGGCCATTCGAGACTGTGAGACAAACGAGCGGCCACGAGGGACACAGGCGAGGTACTATGCTTGCAATTTACCGCAGGATTTATTTCCGTTTATATTTTTGGCCACAGCTCCGGGCCTCCGGCACCAGAGGCCGTTGCGTTGCATCTGTTTCCAGACGCAATGGCACCTGGGGCAGGGCGGGGCTTCGTTCAAATTGCTTTTTCCACAGGGCCTGAGAAGGGTGCACCGTTCCCGGCAGCGCTGCAATACCGGGTCAATGCGTGGAGCGAATGGGGCAAGCCCCTTGTTCGGCCCCTGCTGCCAAAAATCCGTTTAAAATGTTGTCCCCGTGTAGAGGACGTATCAGATATTAAACTGATAAGAACAGATACTACACTTGATCTTAGCCAAAAGGCCGAGAAGCGATGACCCGCAAGCGCTTGCTGCCCAGTGCAACCTCCTGGGGCGAGTCTCACAGTGTCGCGGTGCCGTCGTCTCCATTGGGCACGAGAATGGCTGCTTGCGCATGAGAACAGCTGCCTGCGCGTCACGCCCGCCCGTAATGAATCGCTCCAGTCTCGGCTTACTGTTCACAAATGCACAAGGCTCAACCAAATGGCAAAGCCTGTCAAAAATAGGTTCAACTCAGTGGTGTTCCTCTCCACGGAAGTCTTTAGTAAAAGGCGAAAGACTTGTGCGCTATGAAGAGAAACCAGAGCATGTACAGCCCTCCGCACCGGAGCGGCCAAAGACCCTTGTGGTCCCAGTCATTACGCTCACGGTGAGCCTCGCTTGTGCCGCCTTCCAAATCCCACTGCCATAGTGCATAAAATGTTTACGTCGTCCGTATGTAAAATACATTTGGTAACAAGTCCCCCACTCCCCGGGACTGCCACCCCATTGATACGTTTGTCCCTTCACGTGATGCTAAAAGTTTTTACTAAAAAGTCTACAGTCCAAGTTTAAAAGAGCGATAGGTCTCCAGTTCTTCCAGTCTGTCTTGTCTTTGTCCTTGTGAAGTAGAGTCACTATCCCTGCTCTACGTTGTCAGTCAGTTTCTCAACATCAAGAGCGGAGACCCGGGTCTCTGCGTTTTCAAAACAGCACAACAGCAGAGCGAAAGCTAACATCAAATCCCTTGTTAAAGTGGTTTTCAGCAGTTTTTTGGAGAGGTCATATTTTGACAGTTTTTTTCATACTATAGCCTTACATTTTTGGTGGATTTTTCAACATGCTATTTCATTGTGTTTTTGGCCGTTTTTGCAAAATCCTATGCAATGGCGTGTTTACGCACGCTATTTTATGTGGTTTAAAGTGGTTTTTAGCAGTTTTTTGGAAAGGTCATATTTTGACATTTTTGCCATACTATAGCCTTGCATTTTTGGTGGATTTTTCAACATGGTATTTTATTGTGTTTTTGGACGTTTTTGCAAAATCCTTTGCAATGGCGTGTTTACGCACGCTATTTTATGTGGTTTAAAGTGGTTTCGGGCAGTTTTTTGGAAATGCCATATTTTGACATTTTTGCCATACTATAGCCTTGCATTTTTGTGTGGATTTTTCAACATGGTATTTTATTGTGTTTTTGGACGTTTTTGCAAAATCCTTTGCAATGGCGTGTTTACGCACGCTATTTTATGTGGTTTAAAGTGGTTTTCAGCAATTTTTTGGAAAGGTCATATTTTGACATTTTGCCATACTATAGCCTTGCATTTTTGGTGGATTTTTCAACATGGTATTTTATTGTGTTTTTGGACGTTTTTGCAAAATCCTTTGCAATGGCGTGTTTACGCACGCTATTTTATGTGGTTTAAAGTGGTTTTTAGCAGTTTTTTGGAAAGGTCATATTTTGACATTTTTGCCATACTATAGCCTTGCATTTTTGGTGGATTTTTCAACATGGTATTTTATTGTGTTTTTGGACGTTTTTGCAAAATCCTTTGCAATGGCGTGTTTACGCACGCTATTTTATGTGGTTTAAAGTGGTTTTCAGCAATTTTTTGGAAAGGTCATATTTTGACATTTTTGCCATACTATAACCTTGCATTTTTTGTGGATTTTTCAACATGCTATTTTATTGTGTGTCTGGCTGTTTTTGCAAAATTCTATGCAATGGCGTGTCTTGGCAAGCTATCTTATGTTGTTTAAAGTGGTTTTCAGCAGTTTTTTTGGAGAGGTCATATTTTGACAGTTTTTCCATACTATAGCCTTGCATTTTTGGGGGATATTTCAACATGCTATTTGATTGTGTTTTTGGCCGTTTTTGCAAAATCCTTTGCAATGACATATGTCGCCATGCCATTTCATGTGGTTCAAAGTGGTTTCGGGCAGTTTTTTGGAAATGCCATATTTTGACAGTTTTGCCATACTATAGCCTT
>NW_024635195.1:0-220 GCF_008729295.1 Plectropomus leopardus
TATAGCCTTACTTTTTTGGTCAGATTTTTGACATGCTAGATTTTGGTGTTTGGTGGCATAATTGCACGTTTTATTGCTATGGGGTGCCTGAGCATGCTATTTTATGCTGTTTTGAGGTGTTTTGAACTGATTTTGGGACGGGTCAATTTTGACATTTTTGCCATACTACAGCCTTGCTTTTTTGGTCAGATTTTTGACATGCTAGATTTAGTTTTTTTTT
>NW_024635196.1:0-464 GCF_008729295.1 Plectropomus leopardus
TTTTGCACGTTTTAATGCTATGGCGTGTCTCAGCACGCTATTTTATGCTGTTTTAAAGTGTTTTCAGCAGTTTTTGGGACATGTCAAATTTTGACATTTTTGCCATACTATAGCCTTGGTTTTTTGGTCATTTTTTCAACATGATTAATTATGCTGTTTTAGGCCATTTTTGAATGTTTTAATGCTATGGCGTGTGTCAGCATGCTATTTTCTGATGTTTTGATGTGTTTTCAGCTGTTTTTTTCGACATTTCAAATTTTGACATTTTTGCCATACTATAGCCTTGCTTCTTTGGTCATTTTTTCAACATGATTAATTATGCTGTTTTGGGCCATTTTTGAACATTTAAATGCTATGGCGTGTGTCAGCATGCTAATTTTTGCTGTTTTGATGCGATTTCAGCCTTTTTTTGGGACATGTCAAATTTTGACATTTTTGCTATACTATAGCCTTGCTTCTTTGGT
>NW_024635197.1:0-223 GCF_008729295.1 Plectropomus leopardus
TATAGCCTTACTTTTTTGGTCAGATTTTTGACATGCTAGATTTTGGTTTTTTTGGCCATTATTGCACATTTTATTGCTATGGCGTGTCTAAGCACGCTATTTTATGCTGTTTCGAGGTGTTTTCAACTGTTTTTGGGATGGGTCAATTTTGACATTTTTGCCATACTATAGCCTTGCTTTTTTGGACAGATTTTTGACATGCTAGATTTTGGTGTTTGGTGGC
>NW_024635198.1:0-864 GCF_008729295.1 Plectropomus leopardus
TTTTTTCCATACTATAGCCTTGCCTTTTTGGTCATTTTTTCAAGGTTGTGTATCTTGGGGATTTTGGCAGTTTTTGCAACTTCAAATGCTTTGGTGTGTCTCAACACGCTGTTTTATGCTGTTTAGAGGTGTTTTCAACTGTTTTTGGGACATGTCAATTTTGACATTTTTTCCATACTGTAGCCTTGCCTTTTCGGTTATTTTTTTGAACGTTGTATATCTTTGTGTTTTTGGCAGTTTTTGTAACTTTAAATGCTATGGTGTCTCTTAACACGCTGTTTTATGCTGTTTAGAGGTGTTTTCAGCTGTTTTTGGGAAATGTGAATTTTGACAGTGGAGGCCACGTTTGGAGCATCTGACATTGACGTGCTGAACTTTCAGGTGTCGGACTTGCACACTCCCATCGGGGTGCAAAAAGAGGCACTGATCAGGAGCCAGGATGTGATTTCTTTCTGTGATTTTGCTATGCCTTTTCGGTCATTTTTTCAATGTTCTGTATCTTGGTGTTTTTGGTCTTTTTTACAACTATATATGCTATGCCGTGTCTTAACAAACCGTTTTATGCTGTTTAGAGGTGTTTTCAGCTGTTTTTGGGAAATGTGAATTTTGACATTTTTTCCATACTATAGCCTTGCCTTTTCGGTCATTTTTTCAACGTTGTATATCTTGGTGTTTTTGGAAGTTTTTGTAACTTTGAATGCTATGGTGTGTCTTAACACAGTGTTTTCAGCTGTTTTTTGGACATGTGAATTTTGACATTTTTTCCATTTTTTTCCTTGCCTTTTTGGTCAATTTTTCAACGTCCTGTATCTTAGTGTTTTGGGTTGCTTTCACAACTTTCTATGCTATGGCATGTCTCAACAC
>NW_024635199.1:0-377 GCF_008729295.1 Plectropomus leopardus
TTGGGACGTGTCAAATTTTGACATTTTTGCCATACTATAGCCTTGCTTTTTTTGTCATTTTTTCGACATGCTAAAATATGTTGTTTTTGGCCATATTAGCACGTTTTAATGCTACGGCGTGTCTCAGCACGCTATTTCATGCTGTTTTGACGTGTTTTCAGCTGTTTTTGGGACATGTCAAGTTTTGACATTTTTGCCATACTATAGCCTTGCTTTCTTTATAATTTTTTCGCCATGCTAAAATATGTTGTTTTTGCCGATATTTGCACGTTTTAATGTTATGGCGTGTCTCAGCACGCTAACTTTTGCTGTTTTGACGTGTTTTCAGCTGTTTTTGGGACATGTCAAATTTTGACATTTTTGCCATACTATAGCCA
>NW_024635200.1:0-446 GCF_008729295.1 Plectropomus leopardus
TTTTTGCAAAACATTATGCTATTGCATTGATTGGCATGCTATTTTCTTCTGTTTTGAGGTGTTTTCAGCTGTATTTGGGACATGTCAAATTTTGACATTTTTGCCATACTATAGCCTTGCTTCTTTGGTCATTTTTTTGACGCGCTGTATTTTGGTGTTTTTGGCCATATTTGCACTTTTTAACACTATGGCATGTCTCAGCACGCTATTTTAAACTGTTTTGAGGTCCTTTCAACTGTTTTTGGGACATGTCAAATTTTGACATTTTTGCCATACTATAGCCTTGCTTAATTGGTCATTTTTTCAACTTCTTTTTTTGTGGTGTTTTCAGTGGTCTTTGCAAAACATTATGCTATGGCGTGTCTCAGCACGCTATTTTAAACTGTTTTGAGGTGTTTCCAGCTGTTTTTGGGACTTGTCAAATTTTGACTTTTTTTCCATACTAT
>NW_024635201.1:0-470 GCF_008729295.1 Plectropomus leopardus
GTTTTTGCAACTTTCTTTGCTATGGCGTGTTTCAGCACACTATTTAAGGTGGTTTAGAAGTGTTTCCAGCTGTTTTTAGGACGTGTCAAATTTTGACAGTTTTGCCTTACTATAGCCTTGCATTTTTGGGTGATTTTGTCGACATGCTATATTTTGTTGTTTTGGCTGTTTTCGCATCTTTCTTTGCTATGGTGTGTTTCAGCATGCTATTTAAGGTGGTTTACAAGTGTTTTCATCCATTTTTGGGACATGTCAAATTTTGACAGTTTTGCCATACTATAGCCTTGCATTTTGGGTCTTTTTGTCGACATGCTATATTTTGATGTTTTTGGCTGTTTTTGCAACTTTCTTTGCTATAGTGTGTTTTAGCATGCTATTTAAGGTGGTTTACAAGTGTTTCCAGCAGTTTTTGGGATGTCTCAAATTTTGACATTGTTGCCATACTATAGCCTTGCTTTTTGGGTCACTTT
>NW_024635202.1:0-905 GCF_008729295.1 Plectropomus leopardus
ATAGTATGGAAAAAATGTCAAAATTGACATTTTTTCCATACTATAGCCTTGCCTTTTCGGTCATTTTTTCAACATTCAATATCATGGTGTTTTGGGCCGTTTTTGCAACTTTAAGTGCTATGGCGTGTTTCAATACGCTGTTTTATGCTGTTTAGAGGTGTTTTCAGCTGTTTTTTTGAAATGTCAATTTTGACATTTTTTCCATACTATAGCCTTGCCTTTTCGGCCATTTTTTCAACGTTCTGTATCTTGATTTTTTTGGCCTTTTTAAACACTTTCTATGCCATGGCGTGTCTGAATACGCTGTTTTAGGGTGTTTTCGGCTGTTTTTGGCTGTTTTTGGGACATGTCAATTTTTACATTTTTTCCATACTATAGCCTTGCCTTTTCGCTCATTTTTTCAACATTCAGTATCATGGTGTTTTGGGCCGTTTTTACAACTTTAAATGCTATGGCGTGTTTCAATACGCTGTTTTATGCTGTTTAGAGGTTTTTTCAGCTGTTTTTGGGAAATGTCAATTTTGAAATTTTTTCCATACTATAGCCTTGCCTTTTCGGTCATTTTTTCAACGTCCTGTATGTTTGCTTTTTTGGCCGTTTTAAACACTTTCAATGCTATGACACGTTGCAGCACGCTGTTTTATGCTGTTTTGAGGTGTTTTCAGCTGCTTTTTTGACATGTCAATTTTGACATTTTTTCCATACTATAGCCTTGCCTTTTCGGTCATTTTTTCAACATTCAATATCATGGTGTTTTGAGCCGTTTTTGCAACTTTAAATGCTATGGCGTGTTTCAGTACACTGTTTTATGCTGATTAGAGGTGTTTTCAGCTGTTTTTTTGAAATGTAAATTTTTTACATTTTTTCCATACTATAGCCTTGCCTTTTCGGTCATTTTTTCAACA
>NW_024635203.1:0-420 GCF_008729295.1 Plectropomus leopardus
CATACTATAGCCTTGCCTTTTTGGTCAATTTTTCGACATGCTGTATCATTGTGTTTTGGGCAGTTTTTGCACGTTTGATTGCTATGGCGTGTCTCAGCACGCTATGTTATGCAGTTTTAATGCGTTTTCAGCTGTTTTGAAAACATGTCAAATTTTGACAATTTTGCCATACTATAGCCTTGCCTTTTTGGTCATTTTTTCGACATGCTATATGATTTTGTTTTGGGCCATTTTTGCAGGTTTGATTGCTATGGCGTGTCCGAGCACACTATTTCATGCAGTTTTGAGGTGTTTTAAGCTGGTTTTAAAAAATGTCAAATTTTGACAATTTTGCCATACTATAGCCTTGCCTTTTTGGTCAATTTTTTCGACATGCTATATTATTTTGTTTTGGGCTGTTTTTGCAGGTTTGATTGCTAT
>NW_024635204.1:0-361 GCF_008729295.1 Plectropomus leopardus
AATAGTGCATGTTGAAAAAATGACCGAAAAGGCAAGGCTATAGTATGGCAAAAAATGTCAAAAAATGACATGTCCCAAAAACAGCTGAAAACACCTCAAAACAGCATAAAATAGCCCGCTGAGACATGCCATATCATAGAATGTTGCAAAAACCGCCAAAAACAATGAAATAATGCATGTTGAAAAAATGACCGAAAAGGCAAGGCTATAGTATGGCAAAAAATGTCAAAATATGACATGTTCTAAAAACAGCTGAAACCACCTCAAAACAGCATAAAATAGCTACTGAGACATGCCTAGCACAGAATGTTGGAAAAAAAACAAACAAAAACACCATAATAATGCATGTTGAAAAAATGGG
>NW_024635205.1:0-903 GCF_008729295.1 Plectropomus leopardus
CTATGGCGTGTCTTGGCAGGCTATTCTAAGCTATTCTAAGCTGTTTTTAACAGTTTTTGCGACATTGCAACTTTCTTTGCTATGGCGTGTCTTGGCAGGCTATTCTAAGCTATTCTAAGCTGTTTTTAACAGTTTTTGCGACATGTCAAATTTTGACATTTTTGCCTTACTATAGTCTTGGATTTTTGGTCATATTTTCGATATGCCAAATTATGCTGTTTTGGGCTCTTTTTGCAACTTTCTTTGCTATGGCGTGTTTTGGCAGGCTATTCTATGCTATTTAAAGCTGTTTTCAACACATTCTGGAAGATGCCAAATTTTGACATTTTTGCCTTACTATAGCCTTGGATTTTCGGTCATATTTTCGACATACAAAATTATGCTGTTTTTCGCTTTTTTTGCAACTTTCTTTGCTATGGTGTGTCTTCGCAGGGTATTCTAAGCTATTTAAAGCTGTTTTCAACACTTTTTGGGATATGCCATATTTTGACATTTTTGCCTTACTATAGTCTTGGATTTTTGGTCATATTTTCGACATGCCAAATTATGCTGTTTTGGGTTCTTTTTGCAACTTTCTTTGCTATGGCGTGTCTTGGCAGGCTCTTCTAAGCTGTTTAAAGCTGTTTTCAGCAGTTTTTGGGACATGCCAAATTTTCACATTTTTGCCTTACTATAGTCTTGGATTTTTGGTCATATTTTCAACATGCCAAATTATGCTGTTTTGGGCTCTTTTTGCAACTTTCTTTGCTATGGCGTGTCTTGGCAGGCTATTCTAAGCTATTTAAAGCTGTTTTCAACACTTTTTGGGATATGCAATATTTTGACATTTTTGCCTTAATATGGCCTTGGATTTTCAGTCATATTTTCGACATGCCAAATTATGCTGTTTTGGGCTTTTTTTGC
>NW_024635206.1:0-503 GCF_008729295.1 Plectropomus leopardus
CTGTTTGGAGGTGTTTTCAGCTGTTTTTGGGAAATGCCATTTTTTGAAATTTTTGCCTTGCTTTTTCGGTCATTTTTTCAACATGCATTATTATGGTGTTTCCGTGGATTTTTGAAAAAAGCTGATGCTATGGCGTGTCTTTTTACGCTATTTAATGCTGTTTGGAGGTGTTTCCAGTGATTTTTGGGAAATGCCATTTTTTGGCATTTTTGCCATACTATAGCCTTGCTTATTGGGTCATTTTTTCAACATGCATTATTATGGTGTTTTTGGCTATTTTAGTGGAATGTAATGCTATGGCGTGTCTTTTTATGCTCTTTTATGCTGTTTAGAGGTGTTTACAACTGTTTTTGGGAAATCCCATTTTTTGACATTTTTGCCATACTATAGCCTTGGTTTTTTGGTCATTTTTTCAACATGCATTATTATGGTGTTTCTGTGGATTTTTGAAAAAGCTGATGCTATGGCGTGTCTTTTTACGCTATTTAATGCTGTTTGAATGT
>NW_024635207.1:0-234 GCF_008729295.1 Plectropomus leopardus
GTTATTAACGTGTTTTGGGAAGTTTTTGCAAGATTCTATGCTATGGCGTGTTTCAGCTCGCTATTTTATGCTGTTTAAAAGTGTTTTCAGCTGTTTTTGGAATATGTCATATTTTGACATTTTTGCCTTACTATAGCCTTGCTCTTTCATAATTTTTTTCGAAATGCATTATGGTGTTTTTGGCAGTTTTTGCAGTATTCTATGCTATTTCGTATTTCGGCACGCTATTTTATG
>NW_024635208.1:0-438 GCF_008729295.1 Plectropomus leopardus
TTTGGCTGTTTTTGCAAAATTCTTTGCTATGGCGTGACTCAGCATGCTAATTTAAGCTGTTTAGAGGTGTTTTCAGCCACTTTTGGGACATGGCATATTTTGACATTTTTGCCATACTATAGCCTTGCCTGTTTTGGTCATTTTTTGGACATGCATTGTTAGGCTGTTTTCATCCGTTTTTGCAGTATTCTTTGCCATGGCGTGACTCAGCACGCTATCTTAAGCTGTTTAGAGGTGTTTCTCAGCCATTTTTGGGTTGTGCAATTTTTTGACTTTTTTGCCATACTATAGCCTTGCTTTTTTTGGTCATTTTTTGGACATGCATTATTAGGGTGTTTTTGGCTGTTTTTTCAACATTCTATGCTATGGCGTGACTCAGCATGCTATTTTCAGCTGTTTAGAGGTGTTTTCAGCCATCTTTGGAATGTGCCATTTTTT
>NW_024635209.1:0-433 GCF_008729295.1 Plectropomus leopardus
TGGTGTGTTTTGGGAGGCTATTTTATGTTGTTTAATGTGGTTTTCAGCTGATTTTGGCACATGTCATATTTTGAAATTTTTGCCATACTATAGCCTTGCATTTTCGCTCATTTTTTGGACATGCCAAATTTATGGTGTATTTGGCCCTTTTTGCAACTTTCTATGCTATGGTATGTTTTGGGAGGCTATTTTATTTCGTTTAAAGTGGTTTTCAGCTGTTTTTAAGACATGTCATAATTTGACGTTTTTGCCATACTATAGCCTTGCATTTTTTGTCATTTTTTGGACATACCAAATTATGGTGTTTTTGGCCCTTTTTGCAACTTTCTATGCTATGGTGTGTTTTGGGAGGCTATTTTATGTTGTTTAATGTGGTTTTCAGCTGATTTTGGCACATGTCATATTTTGACATTTTTGCCATACTATAGCCTTG
>NW_024635210.1:0-622 GCF_008729295.1 Plectropomus leopardus
ATTATTTGGTTGCCCCAACAAATCTCTTAGGTCTCTCCAACTGGTGCAGAACGCTGCTGCTCGTGTTTTAACGGGAAGCAAGAAAAGGGATCATATATCTCCTGTTTTAGCTTCTCTGCACTTGCTCCCTGTGAAATTCAGGATTGAATTTAAAATCCTCCTCCTTACTTACAAAGCTCTAAATGGTCAGGCTCCGTCCTATCTGTCACAGCTCATTGTTCCTTACCAGCCCTCAAGATCACTGCGCTCTGAAAATGCAGGGTTACTTGTGGTTCCCAAAATTTCCAAAAGTAGGATAGGAACCAGAGCCTTCAGCTACCACGCTCCTCTCCTATGGAACCATCTTCCATTTTCGGTCAGGGAGGCAGACACTGTTTCAACTTTTAAGGGTAGACTTAAGACCTTCCTGTTTGATAAAGCTTATAATTAGGGCTGGCTCAGGCTGCCTGGACCAGCCCATAGTTAGGCTGACATAGGTTTAACCTGCCGAGGGACTTCCCCTGATACGCTGAGGTCCTTTTCCTTCTCTCAATGCCGCCATCGGGAATCATGCATGTCTGTTAACTGCATTGCCATTTGCAAGCTTAGCTTAGCTCTGTGATAGCCATGTGGTACTCTCACT
>NW_024635211.1:0-245 GCF_008729295.1 Plectropomus leopardus
GTTTTTGGCCGTTTTTGTAACAAACTATGCTATGGCGTGTCTCTGCACGCTAGTTTTTGCTGTTTTGAAGTGTTTGAGGCTGTTTTTGGGACATGTCATATTTTAACAATTTTGCCTTACTATAGCCTTGCCTTTTCAGTCATTTTTTCAACATGCATTATTATGATGTTTTTGGCCGTTTTTGTTACAAACTATGCTATGGCGAGTCTCAGCATGCCATTTTATGTTGTTTTGAGGTGTTTTCA
>NW_024635212.1:0-461 GCF_008729295.1 Plectropomus leopardus
TTTTTGTAACTTTATTTGCTATGGCATCTATTTGAAGGCTATTTTATGTAGTTTAAGGTGGTTTTCAGCAGTTTTGGGGACGTGCCATTTTTTGACATTTTTGCCATACTATAGCCTTGCATTTTCAGTCATTTTTTCCCACATGCCATTTTTTTGTGTTTTGGGCCCTTTTTGTAACTTTCTTTGCTATGGCATGTCTCCACAGGCTATTTTATGTAGTTTAATGTGGTTTTCAGCTGTTTTTGGGACGTGTCATATTTTGACGTTTTTTCCATACTATAGCCTTGCATGTTCGGTCATGTTTTGAGGAAGCCAAATTTTGGTGTTTTTGGACCTTTTTGTAACTTTCTTTGCTATGGCATGTCTCCACAGGCTAATTGATGTAATTTAATCTGGTTTTCAGCTGTTTTTGGGACGGGTCATATTTTGAGATTTTTGCCATACTATAACCTTGCATTTTC
>NW_024635213.1:0-550 GCF_008729295.1 Plectropomus leopardus
TTTTGCCATACTATAGCCTTGCCTTTTCGGTCATTTTTTCCAACATGTCAAATTATGGTGTTTTCAGGCCTTTTCTCAACTTTCTATGCTATGGCGTGTCTTGGAAAGCTATGTTATGTGGTTTAATGTTGTTTTCAGCAGTTTTTGGGACATGTCATTTTTTGGAATTTTTGCCATACTATAGCCTTGCCTTTTCAGTCATTTTTTCAACATGCCACATTATGGTGTTTTTGTCCCTTTTTGCAACTTTCTATGCTATGGCGTGACTTGGGAGGCTATGTTATGTGGTTTAATGTTGTTTTCAGCAGTTTTTGGGACATGTCATTTTTTGACATTTTTGCCATACTATAGCCTTGCTGTTTTGGTCATTTTTTCAACATGCCAAATTATGGTGTTTTTGTCCGTTTTCTCAACTTTCTATGCTATGGCGTGTCTTGGGAGGCTATGTTATGTGGTTTAATGTTGTTTTCAGCAGTTTTTGGAGATGTCATTTTTTGACATTTTTGCCATACTATAGCCTTGCCTTTTCGGTCATTTTTTCAACATGCCG
>NW_024635214.1:0-456 GCF_008729295.1 Plectropomus leopardus
TTTTGCAACTTTCTTTGCTATGTCGTGTCTTTGCAGGCTATTCTAAGGTTTTTCCAGCTGTTTTCAGCAATGTTGGGGACATGTGAAATTTTGACATTTTTGCCTTACTATAGTCTTGGATTTTTGGTCGTGTTTTCAACATGTCAAATTATGCTGTTTTTGGCTCTTTTTGCAACTTTCTTTGCTATGGCGTGTTTTGGCAGGCTTTTGTAAGCTGTTTCCAGATGTTTTCAGCAGTTTTGGGGACATGTAAAATGTTGACATTTTTGTCTTACTATAGTCTTGGATTTTTGGTCAAATTTTCGACCTACCAAATTTAGCTTTTTTTGTTTCTTTTTGCAACTTTCTTTGCTATGGCGTGTTTTGGCAGGCTATTGTAAGCTGTTTCCAGCTGTTTCCAGCAGTTTTTGGGACATGTCAAATTTTGACATTTTTGCCTTACTATAGTATTGGATG
>NW_024635215.1:0-201 GCF_008729295.1 Plectropomus leopardus
TGTCATATTTTGCCATTTTTGCCATACTATAGCCTTGCTTTTTGGATAATTTTTTCAGGATGCTTCAATATGTTGTTTTTGGTGGTTTTTGCAACTTTCTATGCTATGGCATGTCTCTCCACACTATTTTAAGTTGTTTTAAACTATTTTTACTTGTTTTTGGGACGTGTCATATTTTGCCATTTTTGTCATACTATAGCC
>NW_024635216.1:0-1365 GCF_008729295.1 Plectropomus leopardus
GGTTTTCAGCAGTTTTTGGGACCTGTCATTTTTTGACATTTTTGCCACACTATAACCTTGCTCTTTTGGTCATTTTTTCAACGTGCCAATTGATTGTGTTTTTGGTCCTTTTTGCATGTTTCTATGCTATGGCATGTCTTTTAAGGCTGTTTAAAGTAGTTTAATGTGGTTTTCAGCAGTTTTTGGGATATGTCATTTTTTGACATTTTTTCCATAGTATAGCCTTTGCATTTTTGGTCATTTTTTCAACATGCTAATTTCTGGTGTTTTTGGCCCTTTTTGCATCTTTCTATGCTATGGTGTGTCTTGGAAGGCCATTTAAAGAAGTTTAGTGTGGTTTTCAGTAGTTTTTGGGACCTGTCATTTTTTTGACTTTTTTGGTCATGTTTTCAACATGCCAATTGATTGTGTTTTTGGCCCTTTTTGCATGTTTCTATGCTGTGGTGTGTCTTTTAAGGCTGTTTAAAGTAGTTTAATGTGGTTTTCATCAGTTTTTGAGACCTGTCATTTTTTGACATTTTTTCCATACTATAGCCTTTGCATTTTTGGTCATTTTTTCAACATGCTAATTTATGGTGTTTTTGGCCCTTTTTGCATCTTTCTATGCTATGGTGTGTTTTGAAAGGCTATTTAAAGAAGTTTGATATGGTTTTCAGCAGTTTTTGGGACCTGTCATTTTTTGACATTTTACCCATACTATAGCCTTGCTTTTTTGGTCATTTTTTCAACATGCTAATTTCTGGTGTTTTTGGCCCTTTTTGCATGTTTCTATGCTGTGGTGTGTTTTTGAAGGCTATTTAAAGAAGTTTCATGTGGTTTTGAGCAGTTTTGGGAATATGTCATTTTTTGACATTTTTGCCATACTATAGCCTTGCATTTCGGCCACTTTTTCCACATGCCAAATTCTGCTGTTTTTGGCCTTTTTTACATGTTTCTATGCTATGGCGTGTCTTGGAAGGCCATTTAAAGAAGTTTAATGTGCTTTTCAGCAGTTTTTGGGATATGTCATTTTTTTACATTTTTGCCATAGTATAGCCTTTGCATTTTTGGTCATTTTTTCAACATGCTAATTTGTGGTGTTTTTGGCCCTTTTTGCATCTTTCCATGCTATGGTGTGTTTTGGAAGGCTATTTAAAGAAGTTTGACATGGTTTTCAGCAGTTTTTGGGACTTGTCATTTTTTGACATTTTTGCCATACTATAGCCTTGCTTTTTTGGTCATTTTTTCCACATGCCAAATTCTGCTGTTGTTGGACCTTTTTGCATGTTTCTATGCTATGGCGTGTCTTGGAAGGCCATTTAAAGAAGTTTAATGTGCTTTTCAAGCAGTTTTTGGGATATGTCATTTTTTGACATTCTTGCCATA
>NW_024635217.1:0-375 GCF_008729295.1 Plectropomus leopardus
TCTGGGGACGTGGAATGTCACCTCTCTGGTGGGGAAGGAGCCTGAGCTGGTGCGCGAGGTCGAGAAGTTCCGACTAGATATAGTCGGCCTCACCTCGACGCATGGCTTGGGCTCCGGAACCAGTCTTCTTGAGAGGGGATGGACTCTCTTCCACTCTGGAGTTGCCACTGGTGAGAGGCGCCGGCTCGGTGCCTGCACATTGGAGTTTACGCCGGTAAATGAGAGGGTCGCCTTCCTCCGCCTTTGGGTTGGGGGACGGATCCTGACTGTTGTTTGTGCCTATGGTCCAACAGCAGTTCAGAGTATCCACCCTTTTTGGAGTCCTTAGAGGGGGGGTGCTGGAGAGTGCTCCTTCTGGGGACTCCCTCGTTCTGC
>NW_024635218.1:0-379 GCF_008729295.1 Plectropomus leopardus
ATTTTTATGGTGTTTTTGACCTTTTTTGCAAAATTCGATGCTATGGCTTGTCTTGGCATGCTATTTTAAGCTGTTTTTGGCTGTTTTTAGCAGATTTTTGGACATGTCATATTTTGACATTTTTGCCATACTATAGCCTTGCCTTTTTCGTCATTTTTTCAACATCCATTTTTATGGTGTTTTTTGCAGTTTTTGCAAAATTCTATGCTATAGTGTGTCTGGGCACGCTATTTCATCCTGTTTTGAGGTGTTTTTAGCAGATTTTGGGACATGTCATTTTTGGCATTTTTGCCTTACTATAGCCTTACCTTTTCGGTCATTTCTTTCAACACACCTTATTATGGTGTTTGAACTTAAATGCACGACACCAGATTTCAAA
>NW_024635219.1:0-363 GCF_008729295.1 Plectropomus leopardus
AGTATTATGGTGTTTTTGGCCATTTTTGCAACATTCAGTGCTCTGGCCTGTATTGGCACGCTATTTTGTGCTGTTTTGAGGTATTTTCAGCACTTTTTTGAGAGATGTAATATTTTGACATTTTTTGCCATACTATAGCTTTGCCTTTTTGGTCATTTTTTCACCATGCAGCATTATGGTGTTTTTGGCCGTTTTTGCAATATTCTATACTATGGCATGTCTTGGCAAGCTATTTTATGGTGTTTTGAGGTACTTTCAGCTGTTTTTGAGACATGTCATGTTTTGACATTTGTTGCCATACTATAGCCTTGCCTTATCGGTCATTTTTTCAACATACATTATTATGGTGTTTTTGGCCATTTT
>NW_024635220.1:0-201 GCF_008729295.1 Plectropomus leopardus
TCTCTATGCTATGGCGTGTCTCGACACGCTATTTTCTTCTGTTTTGAAGCATTTTCAGCTGTTTTTGGGACGTGTCATATTTTGACATTTTTGCCAAACTATAGCCTTGCCTTTTCGGTCATTTTTTCAACATGTTGTATCATGGTGTTTTTGGCCATTTTTGCAACTTTCTATGGTATGATGTGTCTCGGCACGCCATTT
>NW_024635221.1:0-470 GCF_008729295.1 Plectropomus leopardus
TTGCTTTTTCTGTCATTTTTCTGACGTTCAAAATTCTGCTTTTTTGTTGGGCGTTTTTGCAAAAGTCTATGCTATGGCGGCTCTTGGCACGCTGTTTTATGTTATTTTCAGGTGTTTCCAGCAGTTTTTGGGACATGTCATATTTTGACATTTTTGCCATACTATAGCCTTGCTTGTTCAGTCATTTTTCTGACATTTAAACTTCTGCTGTTTTCTGGCATTTTTGCAAAATTCTATGCTATGGCGTCTCTTGGAACGGTAGTTTATGCTGTTTTTAGGTGTTTCCAGTAGTTTTTGAGACATGTCATATTTTGACATTTTTGCCATACTATAGCCTTGCTTTTTCTGTCATTTTTCTGACTTTCAATATCATGGTGTTTTGGGGTGTTTTTGCAAAATTCTATGCAATGGCATCTCTTGGTCCGCTATTTTATGTTGTTTTGAGGCGTTTCCAGCAGTTTTTGAGGCAT
>NW_024635222.1:0-391 GCF_008729295.1 Plectropomus leopardus
TTTCAGCTGTTTTTGGGACGTGTCATATTTTGACATTTTTGCCATACTATAGGCTTGCCTTTTCGTTCATTTTTTTCAATATGCTATATCACGTTGATTTTGGCCTTTTTTGCAACTTTCTATTCTATGGCGTGTCTCGGGATGCTATTTTATGCTGTTTTGAGGTGTTTTCAGCTGTTTTTGGGACGTGTCATATTTTGACATTTTTGCCATAATATAGCCTTGCCTTTTCGTTCATTTTTTTCCATATGCTATATCACGTTGATTTTGGCCTTTTTTGCAACTTTCTATTCTATGGCGTTTCTCGGGATGCTATTTTATGCTGTTTTGAGGTGTTTTCGGCTGTTTTTGGGACGTGTCATATTTTGACATTTTTGCCATACTATAGCCT
>NW_024635223.1:0-479 GCF_008729295.1 Plectropomus leopardus
TGGTGTTTTTGGCTGTTTTTGCAACATTCTATGGTATGAGGTGTTTTGGCACGCTATTTTACATTGTTTTGAAGTATTTTCAGCTGTTTTTGCGACTTGTCATATTTTGACATTTTTGCCATACTATAGCCTTGCCTTTTCGTTCATTTTTTCAACATGCATTATTATGGTGTGTTTGGCAGTTTTTGCAAAATTCTGTGCTATGAGGTGTTTTGGCACGCTATTTTACCCTGTTTTGAAATGTTTTCAGCTGTTTTTTAAACATGTATTATTTTGACATTTTTGCCATACTAGCCTTGCCTTTTCAGTCATTTTTTCGACATGCATTATTATGGTGTTTCTGAACGTTTCTGCTGTATTCTTTACTATAGCGTGTCTTTGTACACTTTTTTGAGTTGTTCTGAATTATTATCAGCTGTTTTTTCCACATGTCATATTTTGACATTTTTGCCATACTATAGCCTTGCCTTCTTGGTCAT
>NW_024635224.1:0-279 GCF_008729295.1 Plectropomus leopardus
ATTTTTGCCATACTATAGCCTTGCCTTTTTGGTCAATTTTTCAACATACATTTTTATTGTGTTTTGGGGCGTTTTTGCAACTTTCTATGCTATGGCATGTTTCGTCAGGCTATTTAAAGCTGTTTTGAGGTATTTTTAGCTGTTTTTGGGATGTGTCATATTTTGACATTTTTGCCATACTATAGCCTTGCCTTTTTGGTCATTTTTTCAACATGCGTTTTTATCGTGTTTTGGGGCGTTTTTGCAACTTTCTATGCTATGGCATGTGTCGTGGCAGTA
>NW_024635225.1:0-376 GCF_008729295.1 Plectropomus leopardus
TTATTATGGTGTTTTTGGCCATTTTTGCAGCATTTTATGCTATGGCGTGTTTCTTCACATTATTTTATGCTGTTTTGAGGTGTTTTTAGCTGTTTTTGGGACATGTCATATTTAGACATTTTTCCATACTATAGCCTTGCCTTTTCGGTCATTTCTTCAACATGCATTATTATTGTGTTTTTGGCTGTTTTTGCACCATTCTATGCTATGGCGTCTCTCTGCACACTATTTTATGCTGTTTTGAGGTGTTTTCAGCAGTTTTTAGGACATGTCATATTTTGAATTTTTTTCCCTACTATAGCCTTGCCTTTTCGGTCATTTTTTCAACATGCATTATTATGATGTTTTTGGCCGTTTTTGCAACATTTTATGCCAT
>NW_024635226.1:0-379 GCF_008729295.1 Plectropomus leopardus
TGTTTTAAACTGTTTTTGGGACATGTCATATTTTGACAGTTTTCCATACTATAGCCTTGCCTTTTCGCTCAGTTTTTCACGTGCTATTTCATGGTGTTTTTGTCCGTTTTTGCAACTTTCTTTGCTATGGCGTGTCTCGGCACGTTATTTTGTCCTGTTTTGGGACGTTTTTAGCTGTTTTTGGGACATGTCATATTTTGACATTTTTCCATACTATAGCCTTGCCTTTTCGCTCATTTTTTCAACATGCTATTTTATGGTGTTTTTGTCCGTTTTTGCAACGTTCTTTGCTATGGCGTGTCTCGGCACGCTATTTTATGCTGTTTTTAGGTGTTTTCAGCTGTTTTTGGGACATGTCATATTTTGACATTTTTCCATA
>NW_024635227.1:0-1049 GCF_008729295.1 Plectropomus leopardus
CATACTATAGCCTTGCTTTTCGGGTCATTTTTTTGACTTGCTGTATTATTGTGTTTTTGGCCGTTTTCTCAATTTTCTATGCTATGGCGTGTTTCAGCACTCTATTTAATGCTGTTTCAAGCTATTTTTAGCTGTTTTTGGGACGTGTCCTTTTTTGACATTTTTGCCATACTATAGCCTTGCTCTTCGGGTCATTTTTTCGACTTGCTGTATTATTGTGTTTTTGGCCGTTTTTGCTACTTTCTATGCTATGGCGTGTTTCAGCATGCTATTTAATGCTTTTTAAAATCATTTTCAGCTGTTTTTGGGATATGTCCTTTTTTGACATTTTTGCCATACTATAGCCTTGCTTTTTGGGTCATTTTTTCGACTCGCTGTATTATTGTGTTTTTGGCCTTTTTTGCAACTTTCTATGCTATGGCGTGTTTCAGCACGGTATTTAATGCTGTTTCAAGCTATTTTTAGCTGTTTTTGGGACGTGTCCTTTTTTGACATTTTTGCCATACTATAGCCTTGCTTTTCGGGTCATTTTTTCGACTTGCTGTATTGTTGTGTTTTTGGCTGTTTTTGCAACTTTCTATGCTATGGCGTGTTTCAGCATGCTATTTAATGCTTTTTAAAATCATTTGCAGCTGTTTTTGGGATATGTCCTTTTTTGACATTTTTGCCATACTATAGCCTTGCTTTTCGGGTCATTTTTTCGACTTGCTGTATTGTTGTGTTTTTGGCTGTTTTTGCAACTTTCTATGCTATGGCGTGTTTCAGCATGCTATTTAATGCTGTTTAAAATGATTTTCAGCTGTTTTTGGGACGTGTCCTTTTTTGACATTTTTGCCATACTATAGCCTTGCTTTTCGGGTCATTTTTTCGACTCGCTGTATTATTGTGTTTTTGGACTTTTTTACAACTTTCTATGCTATGGCGTGTTTCAGCATGCTATTTAATGCTGTTTAAAATGATTTTCAGCTGTTTTTGGGACGTGTCCTTTTTTGATATTTTTGCCATACTATAGCCTTGCTTTTCGGGTCATTTTTTCGACTCGCTGTATT
>NW_024635228.1:0-394 GCF_008729295.1 Plectropomus leopardus
TTTATTGTGTTTTGGGGCGTTTTTGCAACTTTCTATGCTATGGCATGTTTCGTCAGGCTATTTAAAGCTGTTTTGGGGTGTTTTTAGCTGTTTTTAGGATGTGTCATATTTTGACATTTTTGCCATACTATAGCCTTGCCTTTTTGGTCAATTTTTCAACATACATTTTTATTGTGTTTTGGGGCGTTTTTGCAACTTTCTATGCTATGGCATGTTTCGTCAGGCTATTTAAAGCTGTTTTGAGGTATTTTTAGCTGTTTTTGGGATGTGTCATATTTTGACATTTTTGCCATACTATAGCCTTGCCTTTTTGGTCATTTTTTCAACATGCGTTTTTATCGTGTTTCGGGGCGTTTTTGCAACTTTCTATGCTATGGCATGTGTCGTGGCAGTA
>NW_024635229.1:0-378 GCF_008729295.1 Plectropomus leopardus
TTTTATGCTGGTTTGAGGTGTTTTCAGCTGTTTTGGGGACATGTCATGTTTTGACATTTTTGCCATACTATAGCCTTGCCTTTTGGTCATTTTTTCAATGTGCACTTTTATGGCGTTTTTGGCCGTTTTAGCAAAACTCTTTGCTATGTTGCGTCTTGGCACTCTATTTTATGGTGTTTTGAGGTGTTTTTAGCTGTTTTTGGGACATGTCATATTTGGACATTTTTGCCATTTTGCCTTGCCTTTTTTGTCATTTTTTCAACATCGATTTTCATATTTTTTTTTGGCTGTTTTGGCAAAACTCTATGCTATGGTGTGTCTTGGCACGGTATTTTATGCTGGTTTGAGGTGTTTTCAGCTGTTTTGGGGACATGTCAT
>NW_024635230.1:0-501 GCF_008729295.1 Plectropomus leopardus
TACTATAGCCTTGCTTTTTGTGTCATTTTTTCAACATATCATTTTATTGTGTTTTTGGTCATTTTTGCCACGTTCTGTGCCATGGCGTGTCTCTGCATGTTATTTTATGCAGTTTTCAGCAGTTTTTAGCTGTTTTTCAGACATGCCATTTTTTGACATTTTTGCCATACTATAGCCTTGCTTTTTGGGTCATTTTTTCAACATACCATTTTATTGTGTTTTTAGTCATTTTTGCAACGTTCTATACTATGGCGTTTCTCGGCAAGGTATTTTATGCAGTTTTCATTAGGTTTTAGCTGTTTTTAAGACATGCCATTTTTTGACATTTTTGCCATACTATAGCCTTGCTTTTTGGTTCATTTTTTCAACATACCATTTTATTGTGTTTTCAGTCATTTTTGCAACATTCTGCTCCATGGCGTGTCTCGGCAAGGTATTTTATGCAGTTTTCAGTAGTTTTTAGCTGTTTTTAAGACATGCCATTTTTTGACATTTTTGCCA
>NW_024635231.1:0-201 GCF_008729295.1 Plectropomus leopardus
GTTTTCAGCTGATTTTGGGACATGTCATTTTTTGACATTTTTGCCTTTTGCCTTACTATAGCCTTGCTTTTTGGGTCATTTTTTGGACATGCCAAATTACGGTGTTTTTGGACATTTTTGACACTTTCTACTAAACGACCTGTGTAGACAAGCCATTTAATGTGGTTTTCAACTGTTTTCAGCTGATTTTGGGACATGTCA
>NW_024635232.1:0-488 GCF_008729295.1 Plectropomus leopardus
ATTTTTGGGATTTGTCATATTTTGACATTTTTGCCATACTATAGCCTTGCCTTTTCGGTCATTTTTTCAACATGCTGTATCATGTTGTTTTTGGCCTTTTTTGCAACTTTCTATGCTATGTCTTGTCTCGGCACGCAATTTCCTGTTGTTTTGAGGTGTTTTCAGCTGTTTTTGGGACGTGTCATATTTTGACATTTTTGCCTTTTCTGTCTTTTTTTTTCAATATGCTATATCATGGATTTTTTGGCCATTTTTGCAACTTTCTATACTATGGCGTGTCTCGGCACCCTATTTTATGCTGTTTTGCGGTGTTTTCAGTTGTTTTTGGGACGTGTCATATTTTGACATTTTTGCCATACTATAGCCTTGCCTTTTCGGTCATTTTTTTCAACATGCTGTATCATGTTGTTTTTGGCAGTTTTTGCAACTTTCTATGCTATTTCTTGTCTCGGCACGCAATTTCCTGTTGTTTTGAGGTGTTTTCAGCT
>NW_024635233.1:0-336 GCF_008729295.1 Plectropomus leopardus
TTTTATGCTGGTTTGAGGTGTTTTCAGCTGTTTTGGGGACATGTCATATTTTGACATTTTTGCCATACTATAGCCTTGCCTTTTGGTCATTTTTTCAATGTGCACTTTTATGGCGTTTTTGGCCGTTTTAGCAAAACTCTTTGCTATGTTGCGTCTTGGCACTCTATTTTATGGTGTTTTGAGGTGTTTTTAGCTGTTTTTGGGACATGTCATATTTGGACATTTTTGCCATTTTGCCTTGCCTTTTTTGTCATTTTTTCAACATCGATTTTCATATTTTTTTTTGGCTGTTTTGGCAAAACTCTATGCTATGGTGTGTCTTGGCACGGTATTTTA
>NW_024635234.1:0-305 GCF_008729295.1 Plectropomus leopardus
ACGGGTCATATTTTGAGATTTTTGCCATACTATAACCTTGCATTTTCTGTCATTTTTCCCACATGGCAAATTTTGGTGTTTTTGGACCTTTTTGTGACTTTCTTTGCTATGGCACCTATTTGAAGGCTATTTTATGTAGTTTAATGTGGTTTTCAGCTGTTTTTAGGACGTGCCATATTTTGACATTTTTGCCATACTATAGCCTTGCATTTTCGGTCATTTTTCCCACATGGCAAATTTTGGTGTTTTGGATCCTTTTTGTAACTTTCTTTGCTATGGCGTGTCTCCACAGACTAATTGAAGAC
>NW_024635235.1:0-412 GCF_008729295.1 Plectropomus leopardus
CACTTTTTACAACTTTATTTGCAATGGCATGTGTTGACAGGCTATTTCAGGAGTTTTAATGTCGTTTTCAGCTGTTTTTGGAACATGTCATATTTGGACATTTTTGCCATACTATAGCCTTGCATCTTAGGTCATTTTTTGGACATACCAAATTATGGTGTTTTTTGACCTAATTGCAACTTTCTTTGCAATGGCATGTCTCGACAGGCTATTTTATGTGTTTTAAATTGGTTTTAAGCTGTTTTTGGGACATGTCATATTTTGACATTATTGCCATACTATAGCCTTGCATCTTCGGTCATTTTTTGGACATGCAAAATTATGGCGTTTTTGGCAGTTTTTACAACTTTATTTGCAATGGCATGTCTCGACAGGCTATTTTATGTAGATTAAAGGCGTTTACAGCTGTTTT
>NW_024635236.1:0-489 GCF_008729295.1 Plectropomus leopardus
GACATGTCATATTTTGACAATTTTGCCATACTATAGCCTTGCGTTTTGGGTCATTTTTTCAGCCTACATTTTTTTGGTGTTTTTGGCCATTTTTGCAACATTGTATGCTATAGTGTGCCTTTGCACGCTATTTTATGCTGTTTTGGAGTGTTTTCAGCAGTTTTTGGGACATGTCATATTTGACCATTTTGGCCATACTATAGCCTTCCCTTTTGCGTCATTTTTTCAACATGCATTTTGATGCTGTTTTTGGCCATTTTTGCAGCATTCTATGCTATGGCGCATTTCAGCATGTAATTTTATGCTGTTTCAGGGTGTTTTCAGAAGTTTTTGAGACATGTCATATTTTCACATTTTTGCCATACTATAGCCTTGCCTTTTGGGTCATTTTTTCAACATGCCTTTTGATGCTGTTTTTGGCCATTTTTGCAGCATTCAATGGTATGGCGCGTTTCCGCATGTAATTTTATGCTGTTTTGAGGTGTTTTC
>NW_024635237.1:0-345 GCF_008729295.1 Plectropomus leopardus
GCATGTCTTAGCATGCTATTTTATGCTGTTTTGAGGTGTTTTCAGCCGTTTTGGGGACGTGTCATATTTTGACATTTTTCCATACTATAGCCTTGCCTCTTCGGTCAGTTTTTGGATGTTCAGCATTTGGGTGTTTTTGAATATTTCTGAAAGTTTCTTTGCTATGGCATGTCTTAATACGCTATTTTATGCTGTTTTGAGGTGTTTTCAGCTGTTGTTGGGACGTGTCATATTTTGACATTTTTCCATACTATAGCCTTGCCTTCTCCTTCATTTTTTGGATGTTCAGTATTTGGGCGTTTTTGAATATTTCTGAAAGTTTTGTTGCTATGGCGTGTCTTAGCA
>NW_024635238.1:0-1762 GCF_008729295.1 Plectropomus leopardus
AAGACACACCATGGCATAGAGTTTTGCTAAAATGGCCAAAAACACCATAATAATGCATGTTGAAAAAAAGACCAAAAATGCAAGGCTATAGTATGGCAAAAATGGCAAAATAAGACATGTCCCAAAAACAGCTCAAAACACCTAAAAACAGTATAAAATAGCATGCCAAAACACACCATAGCATCGAGTTTTGCTAAAACGTCCAAAAACACCATAAATATGCTTGTTGACAAAATGACCAAAAAGGCAAGGCTATAGTATGGCAAAAATGTCCAAATATGACATGTCCCAAAAAGAACTGAAAACACCTCCAAACAGCATAAAATAGCATGCCAACAAGCACCATAGCATAGAATGTTGCTAAAACGTCCAAAGACACCATAAAAATGCTTGGTGAAAAAATGACCAAAAAGGCAAGGCTATAGTATGGCAAATATGTCAAAATATGACATGTCCCAAAAACAGCTCAAAACACTTCAAAACAGCATTAAAAAAGAGTGCCAAAACACACCATAGCAAAGAGTGTTGCTAAAACGGCCAAATACACCATAAAAGTGCATGTTGACAAAATGACCAAAAAGGCAAGGCTATAGTATGGCAAAAATGTCCAAATATGACATGTCCCAAAAACAGCTCAAAACACATCAAAACAGCATAAAATAGAGTGCCAAGACACACCATAGCATCGACTTTTGGTAAAATGGCCAAAAACACCATAATAATGCATGTTGAAAAAAAGTCCAAAAACGCAAGGCCTATAGTATGGAAAAAAAGTCAAAAATATGACATGTCCCAAAAACAGCTCAAAACACCACAAAACAGCATAAAATAGAGGTGCCAAGACACACCATGGCATAGAGTTTTGCTAAAATGGCCAAAAACCCCATAATAATGCATGTTAAAAAAAGACAAAAAATGCAATGCTATATATGCAATAATGGCAAAATAAGACATGTCCCAAAAACAGCTCCAAAACACCTAAAAACAGTATAAAAAAGCATGCAAAACACACCATAGCAAAGAGTGTTGCTAAAACTCAAAAACACCACAAAAATGCTGTTGAACAAAATGACCGAAAAGCAAGGCTATAGTAAGGACAAAAATGGACCGAAATATGACATAACCCAAAAAGAACTGAAACACCTCCAAACAGCATAAAATAGCCATGCCAACAAGCACCATAGCAATAGAAATTGCTAAAACAACCAAAAACACCATAAAAATGCTTAGTGAAAAAATGACCAAAAAGGCAAGCTATAGTATGGGATATATGTCAAAATATAACAGGTCCCAAAAACAGCTCAAAACACCTCAAAACAGCATAAATAGCGTGCAAAGACACACCCAAGGCATGGACTTTACTTTTGCTAAAACGGCCAAAAACACCATAAAAGTGCATGTTGACAAAATGACCAAAAAGGCAAGGCTATAGTATGGCAAAAATGTCAAAATATGACATGTCCCAAAAACAGCTCAAAACACCTAAAAACAGTATCAAGTAGCATGCCCAAACACACCATAGCAAAGAGTCTTGCTAAAACGTCCAAAAACACCATAAATATGCTTGTTGAAAAAATGACCAAAAAGGCAAGGCTATAGTATGGCAAAACTTTCCAAATATGACATGTCCCAAAAACAGCTCAAAACACCTCAAAACAGCATGAAATAGAGTGCCAAGACACACCATAAAATCGAGTTTTGCTAAAACGTCCAATGACACCATAAAAATGCTTCTTTAAAAAATGACCAAAAATGCAAGGCT
>NW_024635239.1:0-353 GCF_008729295.1 Plectropomus leopardus
TGCTGTTTTAAGGTGTTTTCAGCTAATTTTGGGACATATCATATTTTGACATTTTTGCCTTACTATAGCCTTGCCTTTTCGGTCATTTTTTCAACATGCATTATTATGGTGTTTTTGGCGGTTTTTGCAACATTCTTTACTATGGCGTGTCTTTGCACGCTGTTTTATGCTGTTTTAAGGTGTTTTCAGCTGATTTTGGGACATGTCATATTTTGACATTTTTGCCTTACTATAGCCTTGCCTTTGCGGTCAGTTTTTCAACATGCATCATTGTGGTGTTTTTTGCCGTTTTTGCAACATCCTATGCTATGGCGTGTCTTTGCAGGCTATTTTATGCTGTTTTAAGGTGTTTT
>NW_024635240.1:0-681 GCF_008729295.1 Plectropomus leopardus
AAATGTCCAAAAACTAGCTGAAAACACCTTAAAACAGTATAAAAGAGCGCGCCAAGACACGCCATAGCATAGAATGCTGCAAAAACAGCCAAAAAGACCATAAAAATGCATGTTGAAAAACTGACCAAAAAGTCAAGGCTATAGTATGGCAAAAATGTCAAAATGTGACATGTCCCAAAAACAGCTGAAAACACCTTAAAACAGTATCCAAGAGAGTGCCAAGACATGGCATAGTGTAGAATGCTGCAAAAACAGCTGAAAACAACATGAAAATGCATGTTGAAAAAATGACCGAAAAAGCAAGGCTATAGTATGGCAAAAATGTCAAAATGTGAAATGTCCCAAAAATAGCTGAAAACACCTTAAAACAGTACACAAGAGCATGCCAAGACATGTCATGGCGTAGAATGCTGCTAAAACAGCCAAAAAGACCATAAAAATGCATGTTGAAAAAATGACCGAAAAAGCAAGGCTATAGTATGGCAAAAATGTCAAAATGTGACATGTCCCAAAAACAGCTGAAAACACCTTAAAACAGTATAAAAGAGTGTGCCAAGACACGCTATCTGATAGAATGCTGCAAAAAAGGCCTAAAACAACAAAAAATGCATGTTGAAAAACTGACCACAAAGGCAAGGCTATAGTATGGCAAAAATATCAAAATGTGACATGTCCCAAAAA
>NW_024635241.1:0-269 GCF_008729295.1 Plectropomus leopardus
TTTTTGCATTTTTGCCTTACTATAGCCTTGCCGTTTTGGTCATTTTTATCAACATCCATTTTTATGGTGTTTTTGACCTTTTTTGCAAAATTCGATGCTATAGCGTGTCTTGGCATGCTATTTTAAGCTGTTTTGGGGTGTTTTTAGCGGATTTTGGGACATGTCATATTTTGACATTTTTGCCATACTATAGCCTTGCCTTTTTGGTCATTTTTTCAACATACCTTATTATGGTGTTTGAACTTAAATGCACGACACCAGATTTCAAA
>NW_024635242.1:0-419 GCF_008729295.1 Plectropomus leopardus
CAAGGCTATAGTATGGCAAAAATGTCAAAATCTGACATGTCCCAAAAACAGTTAAACAGTTTAAAACAGCATAAAATAGCATGCTAAGACACGGCATAGCATTGAAAGCTGCAAAAACCGCCATAATATGTGATCTTGAAAATATGACACAAAAAGCAAGGCTATAGTATGGCAAAAATGTCAAAATTTGACATGTCCCAAAAACAGCTAATAACACCTCAAAACATCAGAAAATAGTGTGCAGAGACACGTCAGAATTAAACGTGCAAAAACGTCCCAAAACACCATAATATAGTGTGATGTCCCCTGCAGTGTCTCAGCCTTTCCTGCAGGGTCTGCTAGTAACTTCTGTCACGAGTGGTTCATCAGTGCCTTCTGGGAGTACCTGGTCCCAGTACTCCAGTTTATAAGATGAGTTA
>NW_024635243.1:0-232 GCF_008729295.1 Plectropomus leopardus
AGTTTTAAGTTGTTTTCAGCTATTTTTGGGACATGTCATTTTTTGACATTTTTGCCATACTATAGCCTTGCTTTCTGTGTCATTTTTTTCGACATGCCATATTATGGTGTTTTTGGCTTTTTTTGAAACATTCTATGCTATAGTGTGTCTCGGGATGCAATTTAATGCAGTTTTAAGTTGTTTTGAGCTATTTTTGGGATATGTCATTTTTTGACATTTTTGCCATACTATA
>NW_024635244.1:0-311 GCF_008729295.1 Plectropomus leopardus
GCTATTTTGAGGTGTTTTCAGCTGTTTTTGGGACATGTCAAATTTTGACATTTTTGCCTTGCTTTTTTGGTCATTTTTTCGACATTCTATATTATGGTGTTTTGGGCCGTTTTTATACGTTTTAATGTTATAGCGTGTGTCTGCATGCTATTTTATGCTGTTTTAAGGTGTTTTCAGCTGTTTTTTGGACATGTCAAATTTTGACATTTTTGCCTTACTATAGCCTTGCATTTTTGGTCATTTTTCCGACGTGCTGTTTAATGTTGGCACGCTCGTTTATTATGTTTTGAGGGGTTTTCATTCTTTTTTGG
>NW_024635245.1:0-435 GCF_008729295.1 Plectropomus leopardus
TCATATCTTGAAAATTTTGCCTTACTATAGCCTTGCCTTTTCGGTCATTTTTTCAACATGCATTATTATGGTGTTTTTGGCCGTTTTTGCAGCATTCTATGCTATGGCGTGTCTATGTACGCTATTTTATGCTGGTTTGAGGTGTTTAAAGCTGTTTTTGGGAGATGTCATATTTTGACATTTTTGCCTTACTATAGCCTTGCCTTTTTGGTCATTTTTTCAACATGCTTTATTATGGTGTTTCTGGACATTTTTGCATCATTCTATGCTATGGCGTGTCTGTGCAGGCCATTTTATGCTGGTTTGAGGTGTTTTAAGCTGTTTTTGGGAGATGTCATATTTTGACATTTTTGCCTTACTATAGCCTTGCCTTTTCTGTCTTTTTTTGAACATGCATTATTATGGTGTTTTTGAACATTTTTGCACCATTCCATG
>NW_024635246.1:0-838 GCF_008729295.1 Plectropomus leopardus
GATGATCCACTCAGGAGTCACCAGCAGAACTTCTTGAATTATTTTTCTCCGCCAGTTTTGAGAGGTGTGGGAGGCAGCTGAGGTCTCCGGTTTGGCTGTGACTCTCCGGTGGTGGTGGTAACTGAGGCCTGATCGGGTGGAGGTCCCATTGAAGGACACAGAACGTGCCAATGACCCAGCCACAGGAGGATTGGTCCGTGCGATGCACTACCTTTGTGTTGGGCATATGTGTACCAGAGCGGAGTCCGCCTGTCCCTGTGGAGGACAGGGGCGAAGGGGTTCAGCCTGGGGAGGACCTCCTCAGCCTCTGTGGACGGCCTCCTGCAAACATCATAATATAGCATGTCAAAAAAGAACGCAAAGTGACATAACATTTTGACAAAGAAATGGCAGAAACTGACATGCTAGAGCTTAAGGGTCATGTCATAGAGTACAGTGTCGAAAATAAAGGCCAAAAACATCATAATTTATGTCGAAAAAATGGCCAGAAACCCAAAAACTATAGCATGGCAGAAAACGTCCAGTTTTGACATTTCCAAAAAATCGCTGAAAACCTCTTATCGCTCGTAAAAAAGGGTCGTAGTATAACATGTTGAAAAAAACAGCCAAAAAGTCATAATATGACGTTAACAAAATGGCCAGAAATCGCATAAAATAGTAAAGCGAAAAATTTCAAATTTTGACACGTCCAAGAAATCGCTGAAAACCGTTTATTATAGCTCGTAGTGACAAACCATAGTACAGCATGTTGAAAAAATGGCCAAAAAAGCCCAAAAAGTCCTAATATAGCATGTCGAAAAAATGGCTAAAAATCACATAGTAAAAAAAGTGTCGAAAA
>NW_024635247.1:0-555 GCF_008729295.1 Plectropomus leopardus
TTGGTCATTTTTTCGACGTTCAAAATTAGGGTGTTTTTTACAGTTTATGCAACGTTGTATGCTATGGCGTGTCTCAATGCGCTATTTTAAGTAGGTTTAAGCAGTTTTTAGCAGTTTTTGGGAAATGTCATTTTTGACATTTTTGCCATACTATAGCCTTGCTTCTTTGGTCATTTTTTCGACATTCAAAATTAGGGGGTTTTTTTTCCCATTTTTGCAACATTCTATGCTATGGCGCGTCTTATTACGCTATTTTAAGTAGGTTTAAGCAGTTTTTAGCTGTTTTTGGGAAATGTCATTTTTGCCATTTTTGCCATACTATAGCCTTGCTTCTTTGGTCATTTTTTCGACCTTCAAAATTAGGGTGTTTTTTTTCCATTTTTGCAACATTCTATGCTATGGCGCGTCTTATTACGCTATTTTAAGTAGGTTTAAGCAGTTTTTAGCTGTTTTTGGGAAATGTCATTTTTTGACATTTTTGCCATACTATAGCCTTGCTTCTTTGGTCATTTTTTCGACATTTAAAATTAGGGTGTTTTTTTCCGTTTATGCAAC
>NW_024635248.1:0-383 GCF_008729295.1 Plectropomus leopardus
TTTATGCAGTTTTCAACTGTTTTCAGCTGTTTTTGGAACATGTCAATTTTTGACATTTTTGCCATACTATAGCTTTGCCTTTTAGGTCATTTTTTCAACATGCCATATTATGGTGTTTTTGTCCGTTTTTGCGTCATTCTATGCTATAGCGTGTTTCAGCACGCTATTTAATGCAGTTTTCAACTGTTTTCAGCTGTTTTTGGAACATGTCAATTTTTGACATTTTTGCCATACTATAGCCTTGCTTTTTGGCACATTTTTTCAACATGCCATATTATGGTGTTTTTGGCCGTTTTTGCAACATTGCATGCTATAGCGTGTCTCAGCGCGCTATTTAATGAGGTTTTCAACTGTTTTCAGGTGTTTTTGGAACATGTCAATTT
>NW_024635249.1:0-659 GCF_008729295.1 Plectropomus leopardus
CTCTATCGTTCTTCCTGAGGTTTCTTCTTTTTTTTCCTCGTTCGAGGAGTTCTTTTCCAGGAGTGTTTTCTTGGGTGATGAGAGGGTCTAAGTGAAGAGGGATGTCGTAAACGCTACAGCCCACTGAGGCAAACCATGTTTTGTGATATTGGGCCTTATAAATAAAATTGACTTAACTTGACTTGGTGTTGGACTTTCTTTCAACATGCTATGCTATGGTGCGGCTGTACGAGTGATAATAAGTGGTTTTTGGGTATATTTTGGACAGGTTAAATTTGAGATTTTTTACCATACTATACTATGCGGTTTTTCATCATTTTTTCAACATGCTTCATAATGACTTTTTGGCCTTTTTTGGGCCCTTTGTTCAACATGCGTTGCTATGGCACAGCTCTGTGAGTTATAATAAGCTGTTTTTAGGCATTTTTTGGACATGTCAAAATTTGAGATTTTTCGCCATACTATACTATGCGGTTTTTGACCAGTTTTTCAACATGCTATATTATGACTTTTTTGCCCTTTTTTGGCCCTTTTTTTAACATGCTATGCTATGGCATGGCTCTACGAGCTATAATAAGTGGTTTTCAGGCATTTTTTGGACAGGTCAAAATTTGAGATTTTTCGCCATACTATACTATGCGGTTTTTGACCAGTTTTTC
>NW_024635250.1:0-221 GCF_008729295.1 Plectropomus leopardus
TGGCATTTTTGCCATACTATAGCCTTGCTCTTTTGGTGATTTTTTTCGACGTGTTATATCATTCTGTTTTGGGCCATTTTTGCACGTTTGATTGCTATCTTGTGTCTCAGCACGCTATTTCATGCTGTTTTGTGATGCTTTCAGCTGTTTTTGGGACATGTCCAATTTTGACATTTTTGCCATACTATAGCCTTGCTTTTTTGGTCATTTTTTCAACATGC
>NW_024635251.1:0-446 GCF_008729295.1 Plectropomus leopardus
GGCCGTTTTAGCAAAATTCGATGCTATGGTGTGTCTTGGCACGCTATGTTATGCTATTTTGAGGTGTTTTCAGCTGTTTTTGGGACATGTCATATTTTGACATTTTTGCCATACTATAGCCTTGCCTTTTTGGTCATTTTTTCAACATGCATTTTCATGGTGTTTTTGGCCGTTTAATCAAAATTCTATGCTATGGTGTGTCTTGGCACGCTATTTCATTCTGATTTGAGGTGTTTTCAGCTTTTTTTGGGACATGTCCAATTTTGACATTTTTGCCATACTATAGCCTTGCCTTTTTGGTCATTTTTTTCAACATGCATTTTTATAATGTGTTTGGCCATTTTAGCGATGGTCTGTGCCATGGTGTGACTTGGCACACTTTTTTATGCTGTTTTGAATTGTTTTCAGCTTTTTTTGGGACATGTCCAATTTTGACATTTTTGCCA
>NW_024635252.1:0-252 GCF_008729295.1 Plectropomus leopardus
GTCATATTTTGCCATTTTTGCCATACTATAGCCTTGCCTTTTTTGTTTATTTTTTCAACATGCATTTTTATTGTGTTTTAGGGCGTTTTTGCAACTTTCTTTGCTATGGCATGTTTCGTCAGGCTATGTAAAGCTGTTTTGAGGTGTTTTTAATTGTTTTTAGGATGTGTCATATTTTGACATTTTTGCCATACTATAGCCTTGCCTTTTTGGACAATTTTTCAACATGCATTTTTATTGTGTTTTGGGGTG
>NW_024635253.1:0-507 GCF_008729295.1 Plectropomus leopardus
GCTCATTTTTTCAACATGCTACAAATGCGTCGTTTTTGGCCGTTTTTGAAAGATTCTATGCTTTGGCGTGTTTCGGTACGCTATTTTGTGCTGTTCTGAGGTGTTTTCAGCTGTTTTTAAGACATGTCATATTTTGACGTTTTTGCCATACTATAGCCTTGCCTTTTTGCTCATTTTTTCAACATGCTATAAAATAGTGTCTTTTAGCCCTTTTTGAAAGATTCTATGCTATGGCGTGTTTCGGCATGCTATTTTGTGCTGTTTTGAGGTGTTTTCAGCTGTTTTTAAGACATGTCATATTTTGACATTTTTGCCATACTATAGCCTTGCCTTTTCGCTCATTTTCTCTACATGCTACAAATGCGTCGTTTTTGGCCGTTTTTGAAAGATTCTATGCTTTGGCGTGTTTCGGTACGCTATTTTATGCTGTTTTGAGGTTCTTTCAGCTGTTTTTAAGACATGTCATATTTTGACGTTTTTGCCATACTATAGCCTTGCCTTTTTGCT
>NW_024635254.1:0-742 GCF_008729295.1 Plectropomus leopardus
TCATAAAACGTCATACTATGTGGATATAAAAATGTGATTTATTTATTTATTGATTGCTGTAGTATGACGTTTTAGTTAGATTTTAGACCACACACTATATACTATGTGATTTTTCAACATACCTTACCATTTTTTTAACATGCTAAATTATGATGATTTTGGCTTGTGTTTCCACATTATATACTATGACACATCTCCACAAGCTATAATGTGTTTATTTATCCATTTTTATGACTTTAAAATTTAACATTTTTCGACATACTATAGCCATTTTTTAACATGCTAAATTATGATGTTTTCGACATTTTTTGGCCTCTATTTCAACGTTGTATGAGATGAGCGTATCTACAGGCAAAAATATGTCGTTTTCAACATTTTTTATGACAAATCATGTCATCATGTCAAAATTTGAATTTTTTCGTTCCTTTTCCTTTACCGTCATTTTTCGACATGTATTATTGAGATGTTTTTCCCCATTATTGCAATATTCTGTGCTATGGCGTGTCTCAGCAGGCTATTTTATGCTGTTTTGAGGTGTTTTTAACTGTTTTTGGGACATGCCATATTTTGACATTTTTGCCTTACTATAGCCTTGCCCTTTTTCATCACTTTTTCAACATGCATTATTTTGGTGTTTTTCTCCGTTTTTGCAACATTCTATGATATGACATGTCTCAACAAGCTATTTTATGCTGTTTTGAGGTGTTTTCAACTGTTTTTGGGACATGTCATATTTTGAAAT
>NW_024635255.1:0-394 GCF_008729295.1 Plectropomus leopardus
TTTTTTGCACCAATCTATGCAATGGCGTCTCTCTGCACACTATTTTAAAGCAGATTGAGGTGTTTCCAGCTGTTTTTGGGACGTGTCATATTTTGACATTTTTCCATACTATAGCCTTGCCTCTTCGGTCATTTTTTCAACATGCATTATTATGGTGTTTCGGGCTGTTTTTGCACCAATCTATGCAATGGCGTCTCTCTGCACACTATTTTAAAGCAGATTGAGGTGTTTCCAGCTGTTTTTGGGACGTGTCATATTTTGACATTTTTCCATACTATAGACTTGCCTCTTCGGTCATTTTTTCAACATGCATTATTATGGTGTTTTGGACTGTTTTTGCACCAATCTATGCAATGGCGTCTCTCTGCACACTATTTTAAAGCAGATTGAGGTG
>NW_024635256.1:0-522 GCF_008729295.1 Plectropomus leopardus
CTGTCATTTTTGACTTTTTTTGCCATACTATAGCCTTGCCTTTTTGGGTCATTTTTTTAGCATGCATTATTTTTGGTGTTTTTGGCCATTTTTGCAACATTCTATGCTATGGTGTAGCCTGGCACACTATTTCATACTGTTTTGAGGTGTTTTCAGCTCTTTTTGGGACATGTCATTTTTGACATTTTTGCCATACTATAGCCTTGCCTTTTTGGTCATTTGTTCAACATGCATTATTTTGGTGTTTTTGGCCATTTTTGCAACAATCTATGCTATGGTGTGTCTAGGCACACTATTTTATGCTGTTCTGAAGCGTTTTCAGCTTTTTATGGGACATGTCATTTTTGACATTTTTTGCCATACTATAGCCTTGCCTTTTCGGTCATTTTTTCAACATGCATTATTTTGGCGTTTTTCGATGTTTTTGCAACAATCTATGCTATGGTGTGTCTAGGCACACTATTTAATGCTGTTATGAGGTGTTTTCAGCTGTTTTTGGCACATGTCAGTTTTGACATTTTT
>NW_024635257.1:0-890 GCF_008729295.1 Plectropomus leopardus
GCTGATTTTGGGACATGTGATATTTTGACATTTTTGCCATACTATAGTCTTGCATTTTCGCTCATTTTTTTCCACACACAAAATTATGGTGTTTTTGACCCTTTTTACAACTTTCTATGCGATGGCATTACTTGGGAGGCTATTTCATGTTGTTTAATGTGGTTTTCAGCTGATTTTGGGACATGTCATATTTTGACATTTTTGCCATACTATAGCCTTGCAATTTTTGTCATTTTTTTCCACACGCAAAATTATGGTGTTTTTGGCCCTTTTTACAACTTTCTATGCGATGGCATTACTTGGGAGGCTATTTTATGTTGTTTAATGTGGTTTTCAGCTGATTTTGGGACATGTGATATTTTGACATTTTTGCCATATTATAGCCTTGCATTTTCGCTCATTTTTTCCACACACAAAATTATGGTGTTTTTGACCCTTTTTACAACTTTCTATGCGATGGCATTACTTGGGAGGCTATTTCATGTTGTTTAATGTGGTTTTCAGCTTATTTTGGCACATGTCATATTTTGACTTTTTTGCCATAGTATAGCCTTGCAATTTTTGTCATTTTTTTCCACACGCCAAACTATGGTGTATTTGGACCTTTTTGCAACTTTCTATGCGATGGCATTCCTTGGAGGGCTATTTTATGTTGTTTAATGTGGTTTTCAGCTGATTTTGGGACATGTGATATTTTGACATTGTGGCATTTTTGCCATACTATAGCCTTGCATTGTCGCTCATTTTTTGCACATGCAAATTTATGGTGTATTTGGCCCTTTTTGCAACTTTCTATGCTATGGCATGTCTCGAAACGTTATTTCATTTGGTTTAAAGTGGTTTTCAGCTGATTTTGGGACATGTGATATTTTGACATTTTTGCCATACTA
>NW_024635258.1:0-766 GCF_008729295.1 Plectropomus leopardus
TATAGCCTTGCTTTTTCCGTCATTTTTTCCATATGCTAAATTAGGCTATTCTTGGCTCTTTTATCAACTTTCTTTGCTATGGCGTGTCTTAGAAGGCTATTTTATGTAGTTTAATGTCATTTTTAACTGTTTTTGGGACATGTCTTATTTGGACATTTTTGCCATACTATAGCCTTGCTTTTTCAGTCAGTTTTTCCACATGCGAAATAATGCTGTTGTTGGTAATTTTTGCAACTTTCTTTGCTATGGCGTGTCTTAGAAGGCTATTTCCTGTGGTTTAATGTGGTTTTTAGCTGTTTTTAGGACATGTCATATTTTGACATTTTTGCCATACTATAGCCTTGCTTTTTTATTCAGTTTTTCCACTTGCAAAATTATGCTATTTTCTGCCAATTTTACAACTTTCTTTACTATGGTGTGTCTTAGAAGGCTATTTTATGTGGTTTAATGTGGTTTTTAGCTGTTTTTTGGACGTGTCTTATTTGGACATTTTTGCCATACTATAGCCTTGCTTTTTCCGTCATTTTTTCCACATGCTAAATTAGGCTGTTCTTGGCTCTTTTTGCAACTTTCTTTGCTATGGCGTGTCTCCACAGGCTATTTTCTGTGGTTTAATGTGGTTTTTAGATTTTTTTGGAACAAGACACATTTTGACATTTTTGCCATACTATAGTATATACTTTTTTTTTTTGGTCATTTTTTCCACATGCCAAATAATGCTGTTTTTGGAACTTTTTTGCAACTGTCTTTGCTATGGGGTGGCTTA
>NW_024635259.1:0-235 GCF_008729295.1 Plectropomus leopardus
CAGTTTTCAGCAGTTTTTGGGACATGCCATTTTTTGACGTTTTTGCCATACTATAGCCTTGCTTCTTGGGTCATTTTTTCGACATGCCAAAATTAATTGTTTTTGGCCGTTTTTGAAACTTTCTATGCTATGGTGTGTCTGAACACGCTATTTACTGCAGTTTTAAACAGTTGTCAGCAGTTTTTGGAACATGCCATTTTTTGACGTTTTTGCCATACTATAGCCTTGCTTTTTG
>NW_024635260.1:0-3740 GCF_008729295.1 Plectropomus leopardus
CATCATACCTGCTGATGCCCCTCCTGTACCCTCTGATACCCCATCATTGAAGCCCTGTGCTGCCCTCTGCTGGATGCCGAGTTCCTCTTCACTGTTCTGTTGGTATTCTGATGTTCGGCTGTAAATATGTGATGGAAACATCCTCAGACTGGTTCTGGTCTCAGACTGGTTCTGGTCTCGGTGTTTACAGACTTGCTCTTGTGATTAAAATGAAATATTACAAACTTGTGAGATGTGTGTTTCATGGCTCTGTAACAAAAACACAAACTGCTGAATGGATCAGAGCTCTGCTCACAGTTTGATGCCGACTGTCTGAAAGTCAGACTGCAGGTGTGCAGTTACTGATATTGATCGGTATTATCGTTGATAAACAGTTAAATTAGCAGCTCAGGTGTCACATGACGGACTGATGTGTGAATGACAGTCTGTGATCTCAGGGACTCTTTAGATGATCTAAAGCCTCAGCGGGATGTTTACAGACCTTCGGTCCGCCACCACAGACTGATTTATGGCTACATACATCACACCGGAGGCCCTCGAACATCAGTTATCCTCAACCCTTTAAGTTTCCTGTTTTACTTTGAAAGACTTTAGTCTCCTGTTGTTTCAGTTCCTGTCCTTGATTATCTGGACCTGCTGTCATCACTCACCTGTCTGATTCACTCACCCGTGTCTGATTCAGATCCTCTGACAGCTGTTTTCATCATCAACCATCGTTTGTTCAGGAAAAACTGACGCGGCTTTGAGCTCTTTATCAGCGAAGCCCCGAATTCACATCCAGCAGCTAAATATTCACACAAAACATCTGTAATCCAACAAAAACCAACAACCAGCAGCGATGATGTCAAAACTCACAACTGCAATGTCACCTGTCACCTAACACTGTCTGAGACTCACCTGGACCCCAAGACCTGGACCTGAAGACCTTCATTATTTAGACCATTTTCATTATTATTGTTGTTATTGATGTTTAACAATATTTTCAGCTGCAGTCCCGCCGGTGGCCGCCGGGGAGCAGCTTACGTCACTCTGCCACGCGCACCTACTCCCACTCTGAAGCTCCGCCCATGTACGTCAGACCCTGACCAATGCGCATGCGCAGCCGCTCCACAGTCACCGCACCAACAGCGAGTCACAACAACCGAGAGGACCCCCGGGAGGCCGGGGAGCACACTGAAGGAGCCGCCGAGAGGAGCTGCAGGAGGCCGGGGAGCACACTGAAGGAGCCGCCGAGAGGAGCTGCAGGAGGCCGGGGAGCACACTGAAGGAGCCGCCGAGAGAAGCTGCAGGAGGCCGGGGAGCACACTGACACAGCCCGGGGCCGGAGCCGCAGCAGCGGACACTCAGCGGAGCAGGACCGGTGTTAGTAGCACCGAGCAGCCGGCCGGGGCACTCCGAGGACCCGGGGAGTCCTCCCGGTGAGTCCGCACACACACCGGGGCTCACCGGGACACTCACCGGTTAGCCGCTCACGGGGCTAACCGGGCCCAGCAGCCGCTCGCCGCCGATGGATGCTCTCCGGGCGGCTAACCGCTGTTAACGATAGCGGCTACATGCTAACAGGCTAACAGAGGATGAACCGTTAACGGAAGCCTCCCGGTGAACGGACCGACATCCGGTGAACATCTGTCCGCAGCCCAGGATGGTCCACGCCGGACTTACACCCCGCCGCTCACCGTCCATGTAAACCGGAGCACCGGGCAGCCGGTCCGTCGGTCCGCAGCCATGCAGGCGGCGCCGCCGCAATACGACTTCTTCAGCGAGGAGAACGGCCCCAAGTGGAAGGGCCTGCTGGTGTCTGCGCTGGAGAAGGTACACGACCCCAACTACACACCGAGACACACAACAACAACAACAACAACAACAACAACAACACAGTCAGTAACAGGAGGCCTGCTGCTGTCTGAGTTGGAGAAGATACACAACCTAAACTACATATTGAGACACAAATACACACACGCTGTAACACACTCTGTGTGTGTGTGTGTGTGTGTGTGTGTGTGTGTGTGTGCAGGTCCTTGAAAACTCTTAAACTCCAGGTAGTACTTATGAAGGTACAGAGCAAGTTAATTAGTGGTGTTATAAAACAGTCAAAGGGGCAGTCAGCTGTTTGTCAGAGACAGGAGAACAGACATCAGGGACACACTGTGGTCAGATGGGGACACTGAAGACACACTGTGTACCTCTGTGGACAGACAGGAACACTGAAGACACACTGTGTCCTGCTGTGGACAGATGGGGACAACGCATACACAATGTGTCCTGCTGAAAAGAACTTCTCTGACAAGAAACTGAAGCTGTTCTCTACAGATCCACCAGACCCCACTGAGAAAACAGAGTGATGGAGGCAGCAGAGCAGCAGCAGCAGCAGCACAGGCAGCAGAGCAGCAGCAGCAGCAGCAGAGCAGCATTGTCTGTGTCCACACATGTTAAATCTCTGGTTTTCTCAGTGGATTCTGGTGGATCTGCAAAGACCTGCTCCAGTGTTCAAATGGGAATCTGTGTCTGACATTAAAGGAAATCAGAGAAAATATTCCAAATATAACGCACACGTAAACCGATGTTGGTTTGTTTTGTCTTATGTCTGTCCACAGCAGGACACAGTGCATCTTCTGTCTCTGTCCTCCGCTCCTCTCTGCTTTAGGAGACACGCTAACTGTGGATCATATACAAACAGACAAACAGCTGACTGTCCTTTTAAGGCCTTGAAAGTCATTGAGTCTTGAAGTCTTGAATCTGAATCATCAAAAGTGTTACGGTAATGGGTCTTAGATCAGGTCTGTAGATCAGGTCCTGAATCAGGTCTCTGGTCAGTGTTTTAGAGGTGAAGCGAGTTTGCAGATGGTGAAGTCGCTTTGTTGTTGGAGAAACAGAAACCTGCAGGTGTGTGTGTCCAAACACAACTCACCTGCATGCAGGTGTTCATGTGGGACTGGTGTGAGACACGTCTGTGCTTCCTGCTGCTGCTTCACATTAAGAGCTGTTCACCCGCAGACCACCGGAAGGCTTTTATTGTGAAGCTGCAGCCGGAAGTGAGCTCAGTGTGTGTGTCAGCGGCTCGGTCTAATCGCTGGTGTTTGTGGAGTCTTCACTGTTGATGAGAACATCAGTGTTTAGACCACAAACAGGAAGTCAGCGTTAACTCTTTATGTACAGTAGGGACAGAGTACACCTGAGCAGGTAGAGTACAGAGTACACCTGAGCAGGTAGAGTACAGAGTACACCTGAGCAGGTAGAGTACAGAGTTCCTGAGGGCATACCTGTCCTCTGATGGGGGGACAAGCCAGCCCTAACCATAAGTTTTACCATAGCTTCTCGTGACTGTCTCTGTTCCTCTGTGTCTCTCTGTCCCACTGCAGGTCCTGAATCAGGTGCACCCGAACTTGGTGTCCCAGCAGGAGGCGCTGCAGTACATCGAGGAGCTGATCCTGCTGCTGCTCAGCATGCTGTGTCAGGCTCAACCACGCACGGTCCAGGACGTTGAGGTACCTGAGACACAAAGACAGGAAGAGACACATAGAGACCCCCCCCCCCCACTGCTCCCTGGCCTCAGACCGTGTGTTTATTTGTGTGTTTATGTTTGTGTGTTTGTTTATTTGTGTGTTTTTGTTTGTGTGTGTGCTGTGTTGTTGTGGAGTCAGCTGATCACACTGAGAGAAACCTGCAGTCAACAACCAATCAGATCCATCACAGGTGTTCACCACAGTCCTGTCTCTGCTGACACACCTGACCCCCCCCCC
>NW_024635261.1:0-1088 GCF_008729295.1 Plectropomus leopardus
GAAAACACTTCCAAACAGTTTAAATTGACTTGCTGAGACATGCCATCGCATTTAAATGTGCAAATGTGGCACAAAAAAAAAGAAAATAGCACTTCGAAAAAATGACCAAAAAAGCAAAGCTATAGTATGGCAAAAATGTCAAAAAATGACATGTCCCAAAAACAGCTGAAAACACTTCCAAACAACATAAAATGGCTCGCTGGGACACACCATGACATTTAAACGTGCAAATGAGGCCAAAAACACCATAAAATAGCATGTTGAAAAAATGACCAAAACAGCAAGGCTATAGTGTGGCAAAAATGTCCAAACAACATAAAATCGCTCGCTGGGACACACCATGGTATTTAAATGTGCAAATGTGGCACAAAAAAAAAGAAAATAGCATGTCGAAAAAATGACCAAAACAGCAAGGCTATACTATGGCAAAAATGTCAAAAAATGACATGTCCCAAAAACAGCTGAAAACACTTCCAAACAACATAAAATGGCTCGCTGGGACACACCATGACATTTAAACGTGCAAATGAAGCCAAAAACACCGTAAAATAGCATGTCCAAAAAATGACCAAAACAGCAAGGCTATAGTATGGCAAAAATGTCAAAAAACGACATGTCCCAAAAACAGCTGAAAACACTTCCAAACAGTTTAAAATGGCTCGCTGAGACATGCCATGGCATTTAGATGTGCAAATGTGGTAAAAAACTAAATAAAATAGCATGTTGAAAAAATGACCAAAACAGCAAGGCTATAGTATGGAAAAAATGTCAAAAAATGACATGTCCCAAAAACAGCTGAAAACACTTCCAAACAACATAAAATGGCTATCAGGGACACACCATGACATTTAAACGTGCAAATGAAGCCAAAAACACCGTAAAATAGCATGTTGAAAAAATGACCAAAACAGCAAGGCTATAGTATGGCAAAAATGTCAAAAAATGACATGTCCCAAAAACAGCTGAAAACACTTCCAAACAACATAAAATGGCTCGTTGGGACACACCATGACATTTAAATGTGCAAATGTGGTAAAAAACAAAATAAAATAGCATGTTGAAAAAATGACCAAAACAGCAAGGCTATA
>NW_024635262.1:0-445 GCF_008729295.1 Plectropomus leopardus
TTGGGACATGTCAAATTTTGATATTTTTGCCATACTATAGCCTTGCTTTTTTGGTCATTTGTTCGACATTCTATATTATGATGTTTTTGGCCATATTTGCACATTTAAATGCTATGGTATGTCTTAGCATGTTATTTTATGCTGTTTTGAGGCATTTTCAGCTGTTTTTGGGACATGTCAAATTTTGACATTTTTGCCATACTATAGCCTTGCTTCTTTGGTCATTGTTTCCGACCTTCTATATTATGATGTTTTGGGCCGTTTTTGCACGTTTAAATGCTATGGCGTGTCTAAGCATGCTATTTCATTTTGTTTTGAGGTGTTTTCAGCTGTTTTTGGGACATGTCAAATTTTGACATTTTTGCCATACTATAGCCTTGCTTTTTTGGTCATTTGTTCGACAATCTATATTATGGTGTTTTTGGCCATATTTGCATGTTTAAAT
>NW_024635263.1:0-372 GCF_008729295.1 Plectropomus leopardus
TTTTATGCTGTTTTGTGGTGTTTTAGGCAGTTTTTGGGACATGCCATTTTTTCACATTTTTGCCATACTATAGCCTTGCCTTTTTAGACATTTTTTTGACATGCATAAAACATAGTCTTTTTGGCTGTTTTTACAACTTTAAATGCTATGGCGTGTCTTGGCACGCTATTTTACGCTGTTTGGAGATGTTTTAAGCTGTTTTTGGGACATGCCATTTTTTGACATTTTTGCCATACTATAGCCTTGCCTTTTCGGTCAGTTTTTTGACATGCATAAAACATAGTCTTTTTGGCTGTTTTTACAACTTTAAATGCTATGGCGTGTCTTGGCCATAGTATAGTATGTCAAAAACATTTAAAAAACCAAACATAC
>NW_024635264.1:0-238 GCF_008729295.1 Plectropomus leopardus
GGTTTTTAGCTGTTTTTGGAATATGGCATATTTTGACATTTTTGCCATACTATAGCCTTGCTTTTTCGGTCATTTTTTCCACATGCCAAATTATGTTGTTTTGGGCCCTTTTTGCAACTTTCTTTGCTATGGCGTGTTTTGGAAGGCTGTTTTATGTGGTTTACTGTGGTTTTTAGCAGTTTTTGGGACATGTCATATTTTGACATTTTTGCCATACTATAGCCTTGCTTTTTCGGTC
>NW_024635265.1:0-356 GCF_008729295.1 Plectropomus leopardus
GTCATTTTTTGCGACATGCCATATTATGGTGTTTTTGGCCGTTTTTGCAAGTTTCTGCACTATGACGTGTGTCAGCACGTTATTTTATGGAGATTTAAGGTGTTTTCAGTAGTTTTTGGAAAATGTCATTTTTTGGCATTTTTGCCATACTATAGCCTTGCTTTTTGGGTCATTTTTTCAACATGCAATATTATGGTGTTTTGGGCCATTTTTGCAAAAGTCTTTGCTATGGCGTGTCTTGGCAGTCTATTTAATGCTGTTTTATGCTGTTTTCAGCAGTTTTTAGGATATGTTAATTTTTGCCATTTTTGCCATACTATAGCCTTGCTTTTTGGGTCATTCTTTCAACATGCCAT
>NW_024635266.1:0-201 GCF_008729295.1 Plectropomus leopardus
TATAGTATGGCAAAAACGTCAAAAAATGACATGTCCCAAAAACAGCTAAAAACACCTCAAAACAGTATGAAATAGCGTGCTGAGACACGCCATAGCATTTAAACATGCAAAAATGGCCAAAAAGACAATTATATACAATGACCAAAAAATCGCACAAAAAAGAGCAAGGCTATAGTATGGCAAAAATGTCAAAAAATGACA
>NW_024635267.1:0-424 GCF_008729295.1 Plectropomus leopardus
TATGTTGTGTCTTGGCACGCTATTTTATGGTGTTTTGAGGTGTTTTCAGCTGTTTTTGGGACATGTAATATTTTGACATTTTTGCCATACTATAGCCTTGCCTTTTTTGTCGTTTTTTCAACATGCATTTTTACGGTGTTTTTAACCTTTTTTGCAAACTTCTATGCTATGTTGTGTCTTGACACGCTATTTTATGCTGGTTTGATGTGGTTTCAGCTGTTTTTGAGACATGTCATATTTTGACATTTTTGCCATACTATAGCCTTGCCTTTTTTGTCATTTTTTCAACATGCATTTTTATTATGTTTTTGGCCTTTTTTGCAAACTTCTATAATATGGTGTGTCTTGGCACGCTATTTTATGTTGTTTTGAGGTGCTTTCAGCTGTTTTTGGGACATGTCATTTTTTAAAATTTTTGCCATAC
>NW_024635268.1:0-421 GCF_008729295.1 Plectropomus leopardus
TTTTCGGACATTGTATATTATGGTGTTTTTTGGCCATTTTTGCATGTTTAAATGCTATGGTGTGTCTCAGCATGCTATTTCATGCAGTTTTGAGGTGATTTAAGCTGTTTTTGGGACATGTCATTTTTGACATTTTTGCCATACTATTGCCTTGCTTTTTTGGTCATTTTTCGGACATTGTATATTATGGTGTTTTTTGGCCATTTTTGCATGTTTAAATGCTATGGTGTGTTTCAGCGCGTTATTTAATGCTGTTTTTAGGTGTTTAAAGCAATTTTTGGGACATGTCATTTTTTCACATTTTTGCCATACTATAGCCTTGCTTTTTTTCGTCATTTTTGGAGATGCTATATCATGTTGTTTTTGGCCATTTGTGCATGTTTAAATGCTATGGCGTATCTCAGCACGCTATTTCATGCAG
>NW_024635269.1:0-204 GCF_008729295.1 Plectropomus leopardus
TTTGGACATTTTTGCCATACTATAGCCTTGCTTTTTGGGTCATTTTTTCGACATGCTAAATCATGGTGTTTCCGGTTGTTTTTGGAACTTTGAATGCTATGGCGTGTTTCAGCATGCTGTTTAATGTGTTTTTAGGCTGTTTTCAGCTGTTTTTGGCATATGCCATTTTTGGACATTTTTGCCATACTATAGCCTTGCTTTTTG
>NW_024635270.1:0-221 GCF_008729295.1 Plectropomus leopardus
TTTTAGCCATTTTTGCAACTTTCTATGCTATGGCGTGTTTTGTCATGCAATTTAATGACGTTTTAAGCAGTTTTCATCATTTTTTGGGACATGTCATTTTTTAACATTTTTGCCATACTATAGCCTTGCTTTTTGGGTCATTTTTTCGACATGCCATATTATGTTGGTTTCAGCCATTTTTGCAACTTTCTATGCTATGGCGTGTTTCAGCACGCTATTTA
>NW_024635271.1:0-300 GCF_008729295.1 Plectropomus leopardus
ATGTGTGTGTGTGTGTGTGTGTGTGTGTGTGTGTGTGTGTGTTTGTGTGTAGGGTCACAGTAAAGGCCTGGATACCAGCAGGCAGCTGGCTGCTAGCCTCAGATCTCTGGCTGATGAAATGGAAAGAGGGATGCAGGAAGTGCGCTCCACTCACATGAAGAGAGACTTCATCATGAACAGACTGCCACCGTACACCCAGCTGGAGCTGCTGACCCCATGTGAGCCTCTTTGGGATTATTTTGTGTTCAAACATGTGCAGGTTATTATATGTGCACATTAATAGAAGTCACTTTGCCATTT
>NW_024635272.1:0-4988 GCF_008729295.1 Plectropomus leopardus
ATGAAATGCGATGTCGAAAAAATGAACAAAAAAGCAAGGCTATAGTATGGCAAAAATGTCAAAATTTGACATGTCCCAAAAACAGCTAAAAACACCACAAAACAGCATAAAATAGCGTTCTAAGAAACGCCATAGCACTGAAAGTTGCAAAAAATGCCAAAAATACCATAATTTGGGATGTCAAAAAAAAATGACCAAAAAAAGCAAGGCTATAGTATGGCAAAAATGTCAAAATTTGACATGTCTCAAAAACAGCTGAAAACACCTCAAAACAGCATAAAATAGCGTGCTAAGAAATGCCATAGCACTGAAAGTTGCAAAAAAAGCCAAAAATACCACGAAATACGATGTCGAAGAAGCAACCAAAAAAGCAAGGCTATAGTATGGCAAAAATGTCAAAATTTGGACATGTGTCAAAAACAGCTAAAAACACCTCAAAACAGCATAAAATAGCGTGCTGAGAAACGCCATAGCACTGAAAGTTGCAAAAAAAGCCAAAAAAAACACCATAATTTGGGATGTCGAAAAAATGACCAAAAAAGCAAGGCTATAGTATGGCAAAAATGTCAAAATTTGACATGTCTCAAAAACAGCTAAAAACACCTCAAAACAGCATAAAATAGCGTGCTAAGAAACGCCATAGCACTGAAAGTTGCAAAAAAAGCCAAAAATACCATGAAATGCGATGTCGAAAAAATGACCAAAAAAGCAAGGCTATAGTATGGCAAAAATGTCAAAATTTGACATGTCTCAAAAACAGCTAAAAACACCTCAAAACAGCATAAAATAGCGTGCTAAGAAACGCCATAGCACTGAAAGTTGCAAAAAACGCCAAAAATACCATGAAATGCGATGTCGAAAAAAATGAACAAAAAAGCAAGGCTATAGTATGGCAAAAATGTCAAAATTTGACATGTCTCAAAAACAGCTAAAAACACCTCAAAACAGCATAAAATAGCGTGCTGAGAACGCCATAGCACTGAAAGTTGCAAAAAAACGCCAAAAATACCATAATTTGGCGATGTCGAAAAAATGACCAAAAAAGCAAGGCTATAGTATGGCAAAAATGTCAAAATTTGACATGTCTCAAAAACAGCTGAAAAAACCTCAAAACAGCATAAAATAGCGTGCTGAGACACATGCCATAGCACTGAAAGTTGCAAAAAAAAAAGCCAAAAAACACCATAAATGGGATGTCGAAAAAATGAACAAAAAAGCAAGGCTATAGTATGGCAAAAATGTCAAAATTTGACATGTCCCAAAAACAGCTGAAAACACCTCAAAACAGCATAAAATAGCGTGCTGAGACACGCCATAGCACTGAAAGTTGCAAAAAACGCCAAAAATACCATGAAATGCGATGTCGAAAAAATGACCAAAAAAGCAAGGCTATAGTATGGCAAAAATGTCAAAATTTGACATGTCTCAAAAACAGCTAAAAACACCTCAAAACAGCATAAAATAGCGTGCTGAGACACGCCATAGCACTGAAAGTTGCAAAAAAAGCCAAAAATACCATGAAATGCGATGTCGAAAAAATGACCAAAAAAGCAAGGCTATAGTATGGCAAAAATGTCAAAATTTGACATGTCTCAAAAACAGCTAAAAACACCTCAAAACAGCATAAAATAGCGTGCTGAGAACGCCATAGCACTGAAAGTTGCAAAAAAAAGCCAAAAACACCATAAATGGGATGTCGAAAAAATGACCAAAAAAGCAAGGCTATAGTATGGCAAAAATGTCAAAATTTGACATGTCTCAAAAACAGCTAAAAACACCTCAAAACAGCATAAAATAGCGTGCTAAGAAATGCCATAGCACTGAAAGTTGCAAAAAAAGCCAAAAAATACCATGAAATGCGATGTCGAAAAAAAATGACCAAAAAAGCAAGGCTATAGTATGGCAAAAATGTCAAAATTTGACATGTCTCAAAAACAGCTAAAAACACCTCAAAACAGCATAAAATAGCGTGCTGAGAAACGCCATAGCACTGAAAGTTGCAAAAAAAGCCAAAAACACCATAATTTGGGATGTCGAAAAAAAAATGACCAAAAAAGCAAGGCTATAGTATGGCAAAAATGTCAAAATTTGACATGTCTCAAAAACAGCTAAAAACACCTCAAAACAGCATAAAATAGCGTGCTAAGAAACGCCATAGCACTGAAAGTTGCAAAAAAAGCCAAAAACACCATAATTTGCGATGTCGAAAAAAATGACCAAAAAAGCAAGGCTATAGTATGGCAAAAATGTCAAAATTTGACATGTCTCAAAAACAGCTAAAAACACCTCAAAACAGCATAAAATAGCGTGCTGAGACACGCCATAGCACTGAAAGTTGCAAAAAAAAAAAGCCAAAAAAAATACCATGAAATGCGATGTCGAAAAAATGACCAAAAAAGCAAGGCTATAGTATGGCAAAAATGTCAAAATTTGACATGTCCAAAAACAGCTAAAAACACCTCAAAACAGCATAAAATAGCGTGCTGAGAACGCCATAGCACTGAAAGTTGCAAAAAAAGCCAAAAACACCAAAATTTGGGATGTCGAAAAAATGACCAAAAAAGCAAGGCTATAGTATGGCAAAAATGTCAAAATTTGACATGTCTCAAAAACAGCTAAAAACACCTCAAAACAGCATAAAATAGCGTGCTGAGACACGCCATAGCACTGAAAGTTGCAAAAAAACGCAAAAAACCAAAATGCGATGTCGAAAAAAAACAAAAAGCAAGGCTATAGATGCAAAAATGAAAAAAATGACCAAAAAAAGTGCTATAGTATCCAAAAAGCTAAATATGCAAAAATGTCTCAAAAATGTCAAAATTTGACAAAAACACCAAAACAGCTAAAAAACCTCAGCAAACAGCACGCCAAAAATACCATGAAATACTGATGTCGAAAAAAATGACCAAAAAAGCCATAGCAGTATGGCAAAAAAAATTTGACATGTCCCAAAAACAGCAAAAAACGTCTCAAAACAGCATAAAATAGCGTGCTGAGAAACGCCATAGCCATGCAAAAATGCGATGCCAAAAAAAAAATGAAAAAAAGCAAGCAAGGCTATAGTATGGCAAAAATGTCAAAATTTGACATGTCCAAAAACAGCTGAAAACACCTCAAAACAGCATAAAATAGCGTGCTGAGACACGCCATAGCACTGAAAGTTGCAAAAAAAACGCCAAAAACACCATATGAAATGCGATGTCGAAAAAAATGACCAAAAAAGCAAGGCTATAGTATGGCAAAAATGTCAAAATTTGACATGTCTCAAAAACAGCTAAAAACACCTCAAAACAGCATAAAATAGCGTGCTGAGACACGCCATAGCACTGAAAGTTGCAAAAAAAGCCAAAAATACCATAATTTGGGATGTCGAAAAAATGACCAAAAAAGCAAGGCTATAGTATGGCAAAAATGTCAAAATTTGACATGTCTCAAAAACAGCTGAAAACACCTCAAAACAGCATAAAATAGCGTGCTGAGACACGCCATAGCACTGAAAGTTGCAAAAAAACGCCAAAAATACCATGAAATGCGATGTCGAAAAAATGACCAAAAAAGCAAGGCTATAGTATGGCAAAAATGTCAAAATTTGACATGTCTCAAAAACAGCTAAAAAACACCTCAAAACAGCATAAAATAGCGTGCTGAGACATGCCATAGCACTGAAAGTTGCAAAAAAACGCCAAAAATACCATAAATGGGATGTCGAAAAAATGACCAAAAAAGCAAGGCTATAGTATGGCAAAAATGTCAAAATTTGACATGTCTCAAAAACAGCTGAAAACACCTCAAAACAGCATAAAAATAGCGTGCTGAGACACGCCATAGCACTGAAAGTTGCAAAAAACGCCAAAAATACCATGAAATGCGATGTCGAAAAAATGACCAAAAAAGCAAGGCTATAGTATGGCAAAAATGTCAAAATTTGACATGTCCAAAAACAGCTAAAAAAACACCTCAAAACAGCATAAAATAGCGTGCTGAGAAACGCCATAGCACTGAAAGTTGCAAAAAACGCCAAAAATACCATGAAATGCGATGTCGAAAAAATGACCAAAAAAGCAAGGCTATAGTATGGCAAAAATGTCAAAATTTGACATGTCTCAAAAACAGCTGAAAACACCTCAAAACAGCATAAAATAGCGTGCTGAGAAATGCCATAGCACTGAAAGTTGCAAAAAAACGCCAAAAATACCATAAATGCGATGTCGAAAAAAATGACCAAAAAAGCAAGGCTATAGTATGGCAAAAATGTCAAAATTTGACATGTCTCAAAAACAGCTAAAAACACCTCAAAACAGCATAAATAGCGTGCTGAGAAACGCCATAGCACTGAAAGTTGCAAAAAAAAACGCCAAAAATACCATGAAATGCGATGTCGAAAAAATGACCACAAAAAAGCAAGGCTATAGTATGGCAAAAATGTCAAAATTTGACGTCTCAAAAACAGCTGAAAACACCTCAAAACAGCATAAAATGGCGTGCTGAGACACGCCATAGCACTGAAAGTTGCAAAAAACGCCAAAAATACCATGAAATGCGATGTCGAAAAAATGACCAAAAAAGCAAGGCTATAGTATGGCAAAAATGTCAAAATTTGACATGTCTCAAAAACAGCTGAAAACACCTCAAAAAAGCATAAAATAGCGTGGTAAGAAAAGCCATAGCACTGAAAGTTGCAAAAAACGGCAACAATACCATGAAATGCGATGTCGAAAAAATGACCAAAAAAGCAAGGCTATAGTATGGCAAAAATGTCAAAATTTGACATGTCTCAAAAACAGCTAAAAACAACCACAAAACAGCATAAAATAGCGTGCTGAGACATGCCATAGCATTGAAAGTTGCAAAAAAAGCCCAAAACACCATGAAATGCGATGTCGAAAAAATGACCAAAAAAGCAAGGCTATAGTATGGCAAAAATGTCAAAATTTGACGTGTAAAAAAACAGCTGAAAACACCTCAAAACAGCATAAAATAGCGTGCTG